>NC_092635.1:15901487-16047144 GCF_039555335.1 Amphiura filiformis | reverse complement strand
TTAATACTGACACTGTGCTTCATAGAATTCAGAATGGGCAGGGTGGCGAAGGTGATATTTTTAGTGCATAATCTGCTTCTTTAAAGGCTGTAAATTGGATTTTGACTTTATTTAGCATCTAAAAGACTAAAAACCTTACAGCTAAACAATTCTACTAATTGTTTTTAATCAGTTATGATTGGTTTAGTTAAGAAAATACAAACTTGTCCATACAAAACTATCCGTTTTCATATTTAACACTGTAGTAAGTAATGCGGATGTCTTCGAAATCTAAAAGTTACTGTAAAATTTAAATTACTTATCCCACCATAGTCAAAGTATAGATTTTCTGAAGGGAAATTTGATGAGGAATCTAAATATGGACTTTTCTGTATGGGTTAGGGGCAAAATTTGTCAGTTCAAAATGTATTGAATTGTAAAAGAAAATTACATACTTTGCGACACCCTGTATTCTGAGATTAAAAAAAAAAAGTGCAGTGATTTATAGTGCGCTACGCACAGGCACAACAATGCCTAGACGTTGATCCACAAGCCTCAGCACACTTTACAGGTTGTCGCTGACCACTACGGCCCACATCATTCCACAAACTATTAAACAGCATTTCAGGGACTTTGCTGCTCCAAGAGCGCACACACTAGACATTCCACAAATAACCATCGCAACCAGGATCTGCTCCCCGAGTTTTGTACGGGTTACAACGAGACAAATTAGCAGCGAGTTCTTGGTCCAGGGGAATTTCAAGCTAACTCAAATTTTCCACGAGAGCATACTAGGCACCGCCGGGGTTCGAACCCGCAACCTCTCGCACCATAGTCAAAACGCCTTATCGATTGAGCTAACTTGACTGCTGTGATTTTGGTTTCTTCCAAAGTCAGTGGGCTCCCCCCTATCCTCTAACCAAATGAATGTCGTTTACTTCCAGTTTATTACTGCAAGTTGGTATAAGATTTCACACCACCAAATAGTATATATGGTTGTGCGCCCTTGAATTTCACTTCTCAGAAAAACCCATGTATTCTGAATTTAAGCATTAAAATGAGCAGAAATTTGCATAATTTTAGCCAAATTTGGATTGGTCATGATTAGTAATATTAATTCCTGCAAGTGTACCACAGATGGGAGAGATCGAATAACTTTTAATGATTTTAAGCAGCCTTTTCTTTACAGAAACACCGCATGGTTTTGCCTGAAAAATAGGAAATTCCCAGACATCGTGAGACTTTGAGGGCCAGTCGTAAAAAATAATGACGGTCAACCTATATTTTTCCCAGCCAGAGGGATCAGGCAAGGGCTGATTTCAACCATCATAGCTGTCGCTTGAAACTGAGTCGCTCCTGCGAAGAAAAAATGACGTTTTCTTAAGGCAAATTTAGCACATATCTCTATGGGACTCTGATTTGGTGGTGTGAGATCATAAGCAGTGCATTAAGGCAGCTGTGTACTCTCAGACATGCATGTAGTAAAAGTGCAATAACTTTGTAATTATTCAAGCAAAGACATATAAAAGTATACATTTTTATAAAGGCAAGACATCAATAAATCTTAATATAAATACAGATTTGGGGTAAAAACAACAATTATGAAGAAAATCACAAAAAAGTGAGTTTTTGGCAATATTTGTTAGGTACATCATAACAAAAAAACACTCTTTCCAAAATATTTTATTTTGTTTTTAGCTCAATCTTGAGGCTCCATTCCAAAACGGTTTTTTTAATTTTTTTGATATTGGCCTTAGTTTTTGAGATATTGACCATATAAGGCATCAAAATGAACTTTTAAAAATTCACAAACGCCTATTTGCACAAAATGATGCCTAAAATCGGAAATAGACCAAAATATAAAAAAATGAAATAATGGCCGTTGAAATTTACAGTGGTCACATTTTGCCCTTTCATCGAATCTCACAGGAGAATGCGGCAGTTTTTTGTTTTCTACCTTATATTACGTGAACATCGGGTAAATCCACAGCCCGTTGAGAAGTTTGAGCGAAATCCATTCATAACTTGATATTCAAATCGAGGGAGAGAACTTGAAAAAACCCACATTTTATCAGCTAAAACGGAGCCATTTGACCACTTAAAATTAGTATTTCCAAAGGATGCGCCACGCGATGCAGATAAGCGTCGCGTATCTGTGCAAAGTTAACAAATTGCGCGATACATTTAGCGCGATGCGTTGTTGCGCCAGCGTGTACCTCGCTGATACAACAAAGATTTTCTCTCTTTTAAAATTGCAAACACGAATGAAATAGTGAAATAAAATCCATAAAATAGCGCAGTTGGAGTTTATAAATCTGGATTTTCTTTCCTTGTATTTATAAAAAACATAACAAAGTAACAAATATCAAAAAAACTCAATTTTGCGAAAGAAACAACGTCTTGAGTACACAGCCGCGTTAAGTAACCCAATTTTTATCCGAATCTTTTTTATTTCGCCCTGTATAACTTGAAGGTCACCCTGTATAATGAGTTGAAATGTATATATTCGAATTGCTTATGCCTTCAGCTTTCCAAAAATGTATACTTTTGCTAGTTTAAGGTTGATAATTGTGGAGATAATCTAATTACAAACTTGATTGGTGTAAAAATTCATAATATTTGTGATGTAATGCTAAGGGTGGCGAGTTCAGGACACATGGCCATTTATAAATGTACTGCAGTTTTTTGATTAAAAATGGATAAAACTAGAAAAATATGACATCTGTCATCTAACATTCCCTAACCATACTAACCCACAAAAAACTGCAGCAGCTTAAAACTGTGAGCGCAAGTTTCCATGTGATGCGATTACATCATCATGCGAAAGCACATATGCATGGGCACGTAAAGCTTGGCTGCATGGCCAAGGACATCTGCGCATCTAGCACCTGAGGGGTTGGGGAAAATGAATATTCTCTTCATCTTCTTCCTTCCCCTCCGTGGAGTTATGGAAGGTACATGTACATTTCATTATTTCAGCACATTTTTGTTGGTATATATATTCTTTCATTGACGTCCATGAAAGAAGCCGATTTCCAAAATTTCAGTTGATTTGCATTTGTCATCATTATGCCACTTCCAAGTAGAACCTAAAATAGCTACAAGGGGCGGTCAAAAAGTTCGTAGAACTCGGTATGCTACTTTGTCGCACGGTATTGAATTTGGTCTTATTTGAAAGCTTGTTCCTTCAAAACATTACTGCAAAGATATTAGATTTTTGCATCACTGTATGTGGGCAGGACACTCTTCAGAGGAAGCCTACCTCCATGAATTCACAGGTACTACCAGAAGTGAATACAGGGTCATTATGGAAATTTCTCCGGACGGCGGTGAAAAGTCAAATGAAATTTAACAATGTACAGTTGCTGTAAATGGTAATGAGGTCCTTGATATTCAACAGCAACGAAATGATTCTTAGAGTTCAAGAATGGAATGGGCGTCCTTGAAGATCATCCAAGGTCCAAAAGACTTGCTGATGTCACCAATAACGATATACGTGCTGGTACAGTGGCATTGATAATGAATAAAGAGCCAAAAAAGAAAGATGAGATAGCCACAAAATATGATAACTCTGATGAATGTGTTTTCAACATTAATCCATTAACACTGGGTATTCCAGGGTGTCTTCTAGATGGGGTCCCAGAATCTTAATGTACAAATTTGATACCAATTGACATATTCAGGTCCACACCTTCTATACACTTAGAATAAGGACCGAGGCAAGTTTAATCTATATGTGGCTAAAGGTGATAAAACATACATTAATCACTGGAATTACGAGAGCATTCAGTGGAAGCACCTGGATCTCCCACCTCTAAGAAGATCATCACCGGTCACCATAGTGCAAGGTCTTCATCGCTGTTTCTGAGATCCAGGGAGAGTCTTGATGACAGATCATTTGCCAAATAAAAGTACAATCATAGGCATATATCATACAATTTTGATAGCAAAATTGAGTCAAGCCATCATGTGAAGAAGGTTGATGGTAGGAATGTGACTGTTCTCGGATTGTGTCCTGTACGCTATTCTTAGTTTGTCAAGCTGCCATTCACGACAGAGGGGTCAGTTAACTAAAGTAACCACATTGTGGTTCAGGCATGGCCCCCAGTAAGTGAAACCTATTTTAAAATTTTAAGTCCTAGCTTCATAATATCAGGTTTGCTGGTGATCAATGTTGGTGAGCCTTCACTGAAGAGTGGCTCAAGGAGCTATCGGAAGACTTCCATTTTGTTGACATAGAAGGTTTCAAGAAAAATTGCGATGGGTGCATTAAGGTTTGTAGTGACCATGCTCAAGAGTGAGATAGAAAGAATTTGGCTAGTACTCTTTCAAGTACCTTGTTCTACAAACTTATTGACCGCCCCTCGTATCATAGAATCATAGATCAAGTGCGGTGACTGTCCTTCCACCTACGTTGGGGAATCGGAAAGAGCTCTAAGTAAACGCATTTCAGAGCACAAGCGTGAGTCCTCCCCCGTCGGTGCACACATGAAATCACACAAACACTCATTTGACCCCAAGGAGGTCAATATTCTTGACACTGAACAAAGATGGTATCAGAGAGGTGTGAAGGAGTCTATTTACATAGCTACCAACAACCCAGACCTCAACCAAGACAGAGGCCGCCACCACCTCCCCAAGACCTACGGAAGGCTTCTGGAGTCACATAGATCGATATCACAAGATCGATCACATGACTCCAGTACCGCTAACGTCTACCAGCAGTCACAACAGCTGAAGAAGTGAACTCGGATGAGTCACAAAAATTTCATTTTGCTTGTGTGAATTAGTTTAAAAGTTTCAAATAATTATAGAACCTTTAGTTCTACAAATATCTAAACTGGTTCTGTAAAGGCTAGAAAAACCTCACTTGCATAAAAAAAAAGCGCAGTGACAGGCACAACACCATCCTCGTCATATACTAGGTTACCCAAAAGGTGGTTTTGTTAGGGCTGTGCAATAATTATGAGCCCCGGGGTAAAATTTCAAACGGCTCGCCAAAAATCGCTGCCCCCTCTCGGCCTGCCAAAAATCGCTTGTCCCCCTCGGCACGCCAAAAATTCTTTTGCCCCCCCTGCGCATGCCAAATTTTTGGGATCCCAATTTACAAACCTTAACTGGTCTATCTACCTGTTGCGAGCGCAGCGCGCAGGAACATTTGCATATTTAAGCGTTTCCGTACTGTTTTCCTAAGCCTTTTAGAGCGTTTTATTAAAAAGGCGCCCATGAATGTGTGCCAAAAATCGCTTGCCCCCTCTCCGCTTGCCAAAAATTGCTTCCCCCCCCCCCCTTTTGGCTCGCCAAAATTTCTTGCCCCCCCCCCCCAATTTTACCCTCCCCCAGGGCTCATAATTATTGCACAGCCCCTTACATTTTGATGTGCAGCATGGATTTCAAAACAGTCTCTTGAGTGTTCCTTCACTTAGAAGATTCAATTAAGTCTTAAATTGAGGCTAATTTATTCTATATTACTCATGTTTTTATCCTGTTTTAAAATAATTTTTAATTAACTTTCTTAGGACGTTTGGCATGAAATGTGACAAGGGTGGTTGCGGATTAGGGGGAGGTGGATTAAGGGGAGGGATTCATATAGCAAATTTGATCTAAAACCCCCATTAAAATTTGAATCTAGTAAAAAAAATGTCTAAATGAACTCCCAGACATCTAAACCAATGATAAATACAGGTCATTTAAAAGACTAGTACTTGCTCAGAATGATTGTAAATGTAGAAAAAAAGAGGTGGGGTTAAATCCCACCTACTTTGTGATTGTTTTTGCCTGCACTCTATCATTTTTTAACCGATTTCCATCAAAAAAGTTGTCAAAATGCTCAGGAGGATGAACCACTTCAAATGAGATGTGTAGGTAAAATATTTGAAACATTTCATTTTTTTACTAAGCAACACAAAGGTACCCCAGTT
This sequence comes from Amphiura filiformis, assembly GCF_039555335.1. Lineage (NCBI taxonomy): Eukaryota > Metazoa > Echinodermata > Ophiuroidea > Amphilepidida > Amphiuridae > Amphiura > Amphiura filiformis. Next base: position 16,041,244 of record NC_092635.1, on the reverse strand, counting down.
TGTGACACAGGACCATAGAGATTGATCCACAAGCCTCAGCACACTATACTAAAGTGGTACCCATGCTTCTCACAGCATCTCAAAATTCGACCCTAAATGGTGTATATAGGGTTTGCAAATTTCACCCCTTTTGGCATAAGATATTAGACATTTTACCCCCTTGATGGCATAAGACACTAAAACGGACCCCTGAATGGCGTAATGTGTATGACAATTTTCTCACTTGAACAAATGGTTCTGTAAAGGCAAGAAAGAACCATTTTGGGGTTCTTGTAATTTCCCATGAGAATCACCCTTTTTCTAAGAGTACACAAACATGTGTAGAAAAATCACATTTATTCATCAAATGTGTTTAATTGTGTCTGTAGAAAATTACGCTTTATATTGGGCAGATTTTTAAAATTGATTAACTTCATACACGCAAATCTGCACAAAATAATGCATATAATCATAAATAAAGAGTAAAACAAAAATAACTACCCTTTATACCGTAAACGTTCGTCTAATGGCGCGATGGATTTTATTGAAATGAGAGCGCCCTCCCTGTAAAAGCACAGTATCATCACTGAAAATTAAGGGTGCATGTAGTTAAAGCGTGAAACCATTCATTCATTCATTCATCTTTATTTCATTCAAATATGAAATATAACAGCACAACAATTAAACACATACATTCTCGGAAGGCCGGAAGGCCTGTATTAAGAACCCCCTGTCCTAACAATAAAAGTTTCCAAATAACAACAACAACAAAATATACCGCAAAATGTCAATACACAACCGACCCCAAATTTTAATAATTTGTCATAAAGTTTGTATTGTATTGTGAATTTCTAAAAATGAAAATTATTTGATATCAGAAAGACATTCTTCAGAATGCAATTCGATATGTCTGATGTGCTTTCATGTCCCACAAAAAATACTGGCGAAACACTCAAAACGCTCGTTCCGGATCCCTTAACCAAGAGCGTTTTTATAGTGAGCCAGATTATACATTATTCAGCGTATATTAGCGTTTAAGTACTGCAAAATCAATAGAGGTTATCCATGTTCTATAAGCTGCATATCCTATCAGCGACCGCTATACCTCGTTTTGGACATTCAAAAGAAGTACCTGCATGTGCAACCATAACTGTTTCAAAATAGCCCACCAAAGTCATGCAGGTAACTCCGAGGTCGTGCATTGAATTGGTTTGAATGAGGAATACTACAAGAACCAGAGCCTTTTGTAGTATAATCTTTCCGCATACAGCCACTATAATCACGCTCCTAGTGACCTTACTGTTTGACCACGTCACGAAAGTCTGAATTATGTCGAGGTTGCAGAATCTAACTACAGGTATCCTTAATGCTGTTGGGATTATGCAAAGATGGCGCTCTCTCATTTCTATCAAATTCAGAGTGTCATTAGGCAAATGTTTACGGTATTCCCTTACCTATGCAGATGTTAACAAAGTTGCTGTTTTAGATACAAGTTTTGTTTTAAGCAATAATCACAATAAATAATGTGAAAATGGGGCACCAAATGGCATGACTGTGGACCTTCATTTTCCAAAATTACCCAACTCTTAGCGGATACACCCCATCAGACACCCCTTGCACACACCCCTTATATTTACACAACATTTTCTTTCAAACAGTGTATACAATATTTATTGGCACTTTTCAAATAGTCATTTTATAAATATGTAAAAAATAAACCTACTTCATATACAGAATAGTGACTTACATGTACCACTATAGTATCATTACTACCTTATCATATAACCCAAATACATACAATTTCCAGCTGATGAATCCACATTCTTCAACAGTGGTCTAGCCGGGGGAATAGTCCCTGCTCATCAAGGTTGTTGGTATATCTTAGGCCATCAGTACTGGGGTTGGTACATGACGGGCCTTGGCGGAAAAAATTGAGTCAACAATAGTCAATAATTTTGTGTGAACTGCATGTGGATGTGAAGAAAAAATGTACATTTTGCCCTGAACTGCCTGTTTATGTTGCTACATAAGATTATAGCATTAATGTGTGTTTTTGTCCCCCCCCTTTTTTTTTTTAGATTCTTGAATGCACTGGGCCAAAAAAATTCTGGTATACCCTGCGCAGTGTGCACAAGTATAACCCTTACCCTAAACCAACCCTAAAAAATAGGGTATGCAGGGTAAACCAGAATTGCACCCAATTCACAAATTCCGTCAGCAACAAATATTTCCATTGGTACATTAATAAGTTTGTGTTCCCCCACTGGTTCGAAAACCTAGCTACGCCATTGTTCTTAAAGAGATTTATTATATTTTGTAGGAATGATAATGAATCTCACATAAATCCATGTAGTTGAATATCCTTTACCAGCAATTCATTAGAAACATTTTGTACAAAATGATGTGCCTCTACAGGAAACATGCAAACCACAAATATATACTACAGATATGTTATAGTTTGCATAATATTGCAGTGGCGGCACCAGGAAGTTCTTTTTGTGGGGAGTGTGGCATTAGGGGGGGGTGAATTTCAGGGGGGGCAAAATCAACCACAAGTATACATACATGCTATAGTTTGCATAAATTGGCATTATTGCAGTGACACCATCAGGATTTTTTGGGGGTTGGGGGAAGTGAATTTCAGGGGGGGGGGGCACAAAATCAACCAATGGGAGGGGGAATGAAAAATATGGCAAATGCCCCCCCACTGCATTATTTCAATGTTCCTAGTTTTTTCAAACTGGACCACAACACAGTCAAGTTTGTGGTAGTTTTTGCCCTTTTGACCAGATCAGGCTATTTCAGTTGAAATCCTTTCACCCATATGGAAGACATAATCTTAATCTTCCACATAGGGAGTGTAAATTTTAAATGGGGGCCTGAATGGGTGATTGACATCTCCAATCCATGTGTGGGTCATGTCTACTACAGGGGTGTATGGATTTCAATTGGAATAGCACATTAGAGTAGTTGATGCGATACACAACCGCACATTAGCATCAATCCGTCTTGGAATGTGGGGGGGGGTCACATGTCTAAAGTTTAAGTTAGAAGTCAGTGGTTCATTCGATGTGTCACAGCAATTCCACTGACTGGACTGAGCAAAAAACACTGTAGTTTCTTAGAGGATAACAACTGGGCACTATCTGTTTTACGGTCACTGCGTGAAATTGTCAGGGTTTGTGTTTAATTGGGCCTGGATATTTTTCCTCGGGAGCATAACTTAACCGTAAAACAGATGGTGCAAAGTTATTATTGTCATTCATAACCACAATATTTTCAATGAAAATAACATAATTGTTTTGTTTTAAAGACTACTTAAAATGTTTCTTCACTGATTTAAATGCAAATTTAATATGCGATGCACATCTTGTGAAGTTGTGAGTTTTCTTGCAGTGATTATGTAAGCTTGTTTGCATGTTACTAAATGATACGCAAACACAGGTTATCAACATTGGACATAGCCGGTATCGTGGAGCAAAATGCTACTCAATTTTGATCACTTTGCTACACAGTTTTTTAATGTGTAGCAATTTTATGCCATAGACTTACGCAGGGAAGTGTGCAAATGTAACAAAAATCAAGTAGTGCAAGCTGATAATGCTACACATAAAAAAATGTCTTGTGTAAGATTGGAACAATTATGCACTTTGTGGTCACGGGTGTGGTCAATCGTGAAATATTAATGACCTGTGTTTGCATCCGCACATTTACAAATAATAACATTGGATCACACACATCATATATTCAGTTATGAATAGAGAATTAAGTATCACTCTTATCTAGTATTGTTAAAAATAATTTCTTGTTTTACATTTTACAAAATTCACATAATTGTTGAATATCTGCACATGTACAAAGATACTAGCGTATTGCCGGTGATTTCATAGCCGCACACATTTTATGCATACTGATTCCTATGTACCAAATAGCTACATTGTATATGGGACATTTTTGTTACAAACACTACTGGGAAGTAAAGCTGTTTCAAAAGAAGCACAAACAGTCTCTTTTTTGTGTGTATTCAAATTGGTTATAGATTGGTCTTTTTTTTAAATCAAAATGTTCTCAAATTGATTGGGAAATTGGTTCAATTTTGAGAAATGAGACAAAATTTCCCCAAACATTGCACACCATATGTGCAATCGCCTCCAATAGTGGATGCTGTTTAAGACTATGCAAACGTGGACATCGACATAAACGACGACGGTTTCAGCCATTTTTGTGTGTATTTTTGTTTTAACCTAGTAACTGCGGACGTTATATCTACATAAGAATATAACGATAGAGGACTTATTCAGGAAATACATTATACATGCATTTGCAGTCGTTTGCAGACCTCCACAAACCGAGGACAGTCCCACATTGCTGAGTGGTCCACGGCTGGAATGTGGAGTGTGTGTGTGTGTCCTTGATTGAAGGCGATTGCACATTCAACCTTACCAGGAATAAAAAGTTGGAATGTATAGGCCTATATCATGATACTATTAAAGTATTTCCCTTTTGTGTCTGTGAAGGTCTACATACATGTATAATTTTAGGTTGCACAACAAGAAGTTTCAATGAATTTTTGCATCATGTTTGTAAACATGACATGAGATAACATGCTATCCATTCCCGCTGTTTACCAACAGCTCCAGTTTACATGCTCCTGTGTACTCAATAACAAGCGGGTACCCACGAGAAGCAAGAATATTGATATTCCGCTAGTTAGTGGTATTTGCAACTTTTAAATATGATCTGGTGATAGTCAATTATTGATAGTGTACACTACAAATTGTTTTAGATTCCAATTATAGTCTATACATGTACATCTATGTGACATAAGAAGATACATAAATTACCGGTATGTTCAGTGGCGCATACCGCATAACTATTTTAAGGAATTGTATAATCTTAATGCTGACCAGCTCCAGCCTGGTAAAAGTCATCTGGAGGGGATACTCACCTTCTCATATTACTACTTTTGAATACATAATGATATTAATGGCTAGCTATCACAGATAATAATTGAAGAAAAATTACCTTTTCCAAGTCCTGCATGATGCGACTACATGTATAGTCGACTAGGTTGTGCAACCCTACACCACATACAGGGTGTCCCAGAAAAAATTACTGGGCAAATGAATTTGGACGTAAGTCGAAAAATTAAATAGACGTCAGAATGCAAAAATCTAAACATCAGCGTGTAGCCCATTATATTCTGCATCTTATACACCCATTTTACTGGAATCGGTTGACTGGTCGCGAAGAAATGAGCGATTACATAACGCATGTGTCCATTCACTTCATTCCAAGTTTGAAAGAAAGATCATTCAACACAATGCACATAAGTGGTTACACTGTCAATGGGCTTCACATTTTGTTCTATGAAATCCTTTTCGTTCTTTTTAAACAACCTGTTTCTTGCAAAAAAATTAATTAGGTTTTTATTAAAATATGAAAACATGCACGATATTGAAAATGAAAGCTTGCATGTAAGATGATGCTCGGTATTTGTAAATATCTTTTTTCGTTAATGTTGCAGTATAAATGTTGCATAAAAAATTACAACATAAAGAATTCCAGCTGGCTTAAAAATTTCTCACACACGTCAATGTTTTCAAAATATTTTTCCAAGAAATTGTAGGCTAAGTTTAAATCTTTTAAAAACTTCAACATTAATGTTGCGTGGTGTCAACAATCACACGTAAACCTGTAAGCACTCGATTATTGTCATTCTTGGCTCAAATGTTCTTTGTAAAGTATATTTGCACAACCTAAAGAATTTAAGTTGGAGAACTTCCAATTGCAGGTAATAAAAGATTTCTCGGCTGTTATTCATCTTCAGTGAAAGCATGAATGACATAACACTGTCGGATTTTAATAAATAATGTGGACTAAATTTAACGAGATACACAAACTTTAGGAAGTGGTGAGCGAGTATGAAAAAAGCACCTGTTGATCAAACTTGGAATGAACTGCATTGACGCACGCATTATGCAATCGTTCATTTTTTCGGAACCAGTCAACCGAATCAAATAAAATTTTCGTATGTGATGCACAACAAAATAGGCTATGCGCTACATTTTGAATTTTTTGATTCTGATGTCTATTTCTCGACTTACATTCAATTTTATTCACTCGGTAATTTTTTCTGGGACACCCTGTATAAATACTTTGACAGCATTGGCTAAATGAACCACCTTCATTATGTACGAGGGGGTATCCAAAAGTTTTTGACATCACCCAGAAGCGAAGGAGCTATATCGATGAAATTTTGTCAGTGTAATTACTGGTCCTTATGTACATTATGGTCCAAAAATGGTCTCATAAGTATGTTTACTTTCTTTACAGGTGGCGCCAGACGGGCAGTAGGCGCATAACCTTTTCATGATAAGATTCTCCACTTTCTTGAATTTCTTCACTGTGGCCACATCATCCAAAAGTGATGGACGTCCACTTCTTGGCTCATCTGTGAGGGACATGTGGCCAGTTTGGAAATTCCTTTTTCAAAAAGCAATAGTGCCATATGATGGGCAATCATCACCGTAGATAGCTTTCATTTCATCATAGATTTTCTGAGCATTGTAGGCCTAACGCTTAAAATGCAGGAACTTATTCACGCTCATGTGCCTCAATTTTCACCATTTTACAGGTTATGCGCCTACTGCCCATCTAGCGCCACCTGTAAAGAAAGTAAACATACTTATGAGACCATTTTTGGACCATAATGTACATAAGGACCAGTAATTACACTGACAAAATTTCATTGATATAGCTCCTTCGCTTCTGGGTGATGTCAAAAACTTTTGGATACCCCCTCGTACAGGAAACAAATATATATAATTATGAAGTTTAAAATAAATCACAATTTGCAGTAAAAATTCATCTAGTAACACACTCTCTATTATATACATGTAAAATCACTAGCCCAACATCTGGATTATTCACACAAGTTGGTTCCTGCCAAACAGGTGGGTACTTTTAACATTCTACCTGGCCAGTTAATGACAAAGTTATACCTAGCACTGACTGACAGCCTTGATGTGAAATACACTGTCAATGAAGTCTAAAATCAAAAAAATTTCTTAATGTTCATTTCAATGTTATAAACTTTTACACACAATGGTCAAATTAATTGTTTCAAATTAATTGTTAGCTCGTTTTAAATAACATCAATCTGTTCACATCTGTAACTTTACCGTAAGTAGAAGTCATTTCTCAAATAATAGTCTTGGCTTGAAAATCAGTCCTACAAGATGGGACTATGCTTCACTTTTAGGCAACTTTTACACAGTTTTAATTAATTTTTTACCCTGCTGCTGGAATCACTGAATGGGTCTTTAAGTGCTTTTATTAAATTAGGTTAAAGGTCTTGCAATTTAAACTCTGTCAGCTTTTGTAAATAATTACATTTGATCTATTTGTACAGCCCAGTGACCTATGTAATATTGCAATATAAATCTATAGTACTTTATTTTCATTTGCAACGAAAAGTTTGATTTGTCTGAAACACACATAATACAAGTAGTTGAACTAACAACTGAAGAAGCTGATAGACTGAATGCACTCATGGTATTTTATTGTGTTAGGGATAAATTAAATATACCATATTACGGTAATACATAAACAAACAGTTGAAACAAAAGATATAAATATAAATCTTTTGAATACACATTATAAGAACTACCAAATAGGAAGAACACTGGTGGGTTTTCTAGACTGTACAAAGGTATATAAAAAGGCAAGGGTTTCTAGATTGTTCAAATGTATTATACAAAGGCAAGTAAAATGGTCATATCAGTTTTATAAAATAATACATGTACTAGCTTTGTCAAACTTTACAGGAATGTCAAATACCTATGGTAGCACTGCACAAAAATATAAATGATATACAGTATAATTTACATTATACATAATGTTGACTTTGTAAAAACTGAGCTTTAAAAGCCCCTTTTTATGGCTAAGCCATGTTATAAAGTCACAATTCAATGAGGTTGATACACAACTCAATTTCATCACACAGTTCTATCCTACATGTACCAGTCACCTAGATGAATACTGTCATCAATGTCTCCTGTTTTGTTTCCGTCTCAATTTATCCACCACATCAAACACTTTGTCTGAATTCTTGTAGCCTTTTTCAATCATGTATCTCAGCGCCATTGCTTGGTCAAAGTTGAACCAATAATCATCCTTCCATGCTTGGATGCTGTTTGGAAAGAGAAAAAGAGAAAGGGTTTATAGTGTAACAGTTTCATCATTAAGGTCTATTGAGTTTCAAATTAAATGGAGATACTAAAAATTTGAAATGTGACAAACATTGACATTGGTTGGTAGACAAGAACTTCTGAGTCACTTTCACTACAATGTATACAAAATGTAATGTCATTGACATTGGTTGGTAGACAAGAACTTCTGAGTCACTTTCACTACAATGTATACAAAATGTAATGTCATTGACATTGGTTGGTAGACAAGAACTTCTGAGTCACTTTCACTACAATGTATACAAAATGTAATGTCATTGACATTGGTTGGTAGACAAGAACCTCTGAGTCACTTTCACTACAATGTATATTTGTATACAAAATGTAATGTCGTTGACATTGGTTGGTAGACAAGAACTTCTGAGTCACTTTCACTACAATGTATACAAAATGTAATGTCATTGACATTGGTTGGTAGACAAGAACTTCTGAGTCACTTTCACTACAATGTATACAAAATGTAATGTCATTGACATTGGTTGGTAGACAAGAACTTCTGAGTCACTTTCACTACAATGTATACAAAATGTAATGTCATTGACATTGGTTGGTAGACAAGAACTTCTGAGTCACTTTCACTACAATGTATACAAAATGTAATGTCATTGACATTGGTTGGTAGACAAGAACTTCTGAGTCACTTTCACTACAATGTATACAAAATGTAATGTCAAATGTGATCTAAAATTCTTCTTTTTCAGTGTTAAAGTTGTATCGGACATGATTCTGGCATAATTATGTCATACACTTCAACTAAGCACAAGTAAAAATGTAGCATTAATGTTCTTGTTCTCTTTAGCACATAAAATGCTTAGAAAGAATTTTAGAAGATATGTATCGATTTGTTTTTATAAACATTATGTATGGTAACCTCCCTGTTACAATGATGATCCTATTAGGACAACTGAAATCTACACTTTGACACTAACATATAATACAACTGGATTTGATTCCACTCTGGCATGAAATTGAATACCTGAGTGGAAGAAGGGCCCAACTCCATCAAAACTGTTTTTGAGATATTAAGAAAAAACTTAATATTTGGAAAAAGTTTTATAGACAGAATGTTTTCATCTTCAGAGGACCTTTAATACATGAACATACAATACTACATACATTCGAAATTAAATATGATGTTTCCATGGCAACGGTACAGATCTAAACCCTTGCTGGAGTTGGGCCCTTCTTCCACTAATATACTGTAAGTGCCAGTTCCGTGAGCAGATATGGTATAAATAGCCACAGAAATTTGATAATTATCCATTAATTGCACAAGTAGAAGCATGTAATATGTTAGCAAGAAAGTTTATTGTAGTGAAAAGCCGATTTCATGGGTGAACAAAATTTCTCTTATATTCCAATATTTGTGGAAGAAGGGCCCAACTCCATGGAGTTGGGCCTTTCTTCCATAAAAACCATGATTAAGTGTACATGGAAGACTATTTGGAGAGTGGATTTTGACTCATCTTTCACACACAAGGAAGAACAGTCTGTTGGCAATAGAATGTTGGGTCAAACTCAATTTTGTAAAAAATTGGAGTTGGGCCCTTCTTCCACTCAGGTATTCAATTGGTTGCAACAAGCTGTACAACTACAAAGGCACAACATCTAAATTGGTCCTATAGTGCTATACATATTCAAAACATTTGCAGTGCTTTTGTTTATTATTTAAATGAAAAATGATACACTGTATAAAGATCATTCATACATACTCATGATATAACAACGTTTCTGATTGGATTTGGGTCGTTTTCTGCTGGTCATAAATTCTGTTAATGACCAGTACGCAGGGCATAAACAAGCTGTGTCGCACAACGTTGGAACCCAATTAACATGATCCATGATTTGCTAGTGTTGCGTACACACGCATGTCACCGCGCCTATCTCACGCGGAGCGCAAAAGATGAACGTGTTGACTCCTGGCCGTTGACCTTACGAGCCGAGCTGCTTCCTGCAAGTAGGCCTACTTATTTTTGAAGGAAAACGGTATTGAAATGTTATTTAAACTTGTAAACCCTTATTATTTTCATTTGTATTGAATTGCTAACAATGTTCAGAATGTTGGGTATGTATGAACAGGGTTCATTCATAGGATCTCGGGCCAGGCATTGATAGTGCTATAGAACCAAATTAGCCGTGGTACCTAACAAGTACACAAAATGCCCTAAACACATTTTTTCTTCCATTCCATTTCAATTGATTGCAACTTACTCTGTCAAGTCTCTCGCCTCTTCTAGTGGGTAAATAGATGCATATGGTTTGTATGATAAGAAAAACCACCTGTACCTAAACAGGCAGTGATAGTGCTATAGGTTTCAATTGATTGCAACTTACTCTGTCACGTCTCCAGCCTCTTCTAGTGGGTAAACAGATGCAGATGGTTTGTATGATAGGAAAAACCACCTGTACCTAAACAGGCAGTGATAGTGCTATAGGTTTCAATTGATTGCAACTTACTCTGTCACGCCTCCAGCCTCTTCTAGTGGGTAAACAGATGCAGATGGTTTGTATGATAGGAAAAACCACCTGTACCTAAACAGGCAGTGATAGTGCTATAGGTTTCAATTGATTGCAACTTACTCTGTCACGCCTCCAGCCTCTTCTAGTGGGTAAATAGATGCAAATGGTTTGTATGATAGGAAAAACCACCTGTACCTAAACAGGCAGTGATAGTGCTATAGGTTTCAATTGATTGCAACTTACTCTGTCACGTCTCCAGCCTCTTCTAGTGGGTAAATAGATGCAAATGGTTTGTATGATAGGAAAAACCACCTGTACCTAAACAGGCAGTGATAGTGCTATAGGTTTCAATTGATTGCAACTTACTCTGTCACGTCTCCAGCCTCTTCTAGTGGGTAAACAGATGCAGATGGTTTGTATGATAGGAAAAACCACCTGTACCTAAACAGGCAGTGATAGTGCTATAGGTTTCAATTGATTGCAACTTACTCTGTCACGTCTCCAGCCTCTTCTAGTGGGTAAACAGATGCAGCTGGTTTGTATGATAGGGAAATCCCACCTGTACCTCGCCGGCGGTGATAGTGCTAAAGGTTTCAATTGATTGCAACTTACTCTGTCACGTCTCCAGCCTCTTCTAGTGGGTAAATAGATGCAAATGGTTTGTATGATAGGAAAAACCACCTGTACCTAAACAGGCAGTGATAGTGCTATAGGTTTCAATTGATTGCAACTTACTCTGTCACGTCTCCAGCCTCTTCTAGTGGGTAAATAGATGCAAATGGTTTGTATGATAGGAAAAACCACCTGTACCTAAACAGGCAGTGATAGTGCTATAGGTTTCAATTGATTGCAACTTACTCTGTCACGCCTCCAGCCTCTTCTAGTGGGTAAACAGATGCAGATGGTTTGTATGATAGGAAAAACCACCTGTACCTAAACAGGCAGTGATAGTGCTATAGGTTTCAATTGATTGCAACTTACTCTGTCACGTCTCCAGCCTCTTCTAGTGGGTAAACAGATGCATATGGTTTGTATGATAGGAAAAACCACCTGTACCTAAACAGGCAGTGATAGTGCTATAGGTTTCAATTGATTGCAACTTACTCTGTCACGTCTCCAGCCTCTTCTAGTGGGTAAACAGATGCAGATGGTTTGTATGATAGGAAAAACCACCTGTACCTAAACAGGCAGTGATAGTGCTATAGGTTTCAATTGATTGCAACTTACTCTGTCACGTCTCCAGCCTCTTCTAGTGGGTAAACAGATGCATATGGTTTGTATGATAGGAAAAGTCACCTGTACCTAAACAGGCAGTGATAGTGCTACATAGGTATCAACTAATTGCAACTTACTCTGTCACGTCTCCAGCCTCTTCTAGTGGGTAAATAGATGCAAATGGTTCAGCACATGGTAGATTAGAATACCTTCCAGTGGTTGGTGGCAATAAAGGCTTACTAGGGTCTGCCTCATGTGCTTTCTCTACTTCCCATCTCTCCGAAATCTTCTCACACACATGACACTCAAACCCTGTGATGAAGCTAATCTGACCGTGTCTGGTCACACCCCATGGTCTTTCTACAACAGTTTTAATCAGATTCATATTGGTCACACCGGTGTTTTTAAACTCCAAATATTTCAGATATTCATCATCATTTTCATCCAAGAATTTGATGTGTTCTGCCAATACTTCAGGTCCGTTGAATTCTTCCGACACAATGGCTGAGTTATTGTCTGGTGTCCAGTCTCGTACTGAAGCGGAACCTCTAGTAATGGGCACAGATCCCAAGTACAGTGGACGGTATAATTTTTCTGTGATGTAGTCATTACATATGGCATTTTCAAATGCCAAGTTGAATTTATATTTTGAAATCAAATTGTAGAACCTCTCATCCGCCATTGTTTCAACAGGGTCCCGTAATTCCACAGGCAAGTCTTTGTTATGCACGCATTTCCCATATGAATCAATGTCAATATATTCCATCAATTTTTTCACAAAACGATCTCTATCAGAAGGCACGTCACAGTGGGACTGAATATACACTATTGGCGCAAGACCTTTCTTTCTATGCTCATTTTTAATTTCCAAAGGCACTGGCTTTCTCTCCACTAAATATTCTAAACTTGGCACATTTTGTGTTGTCAGTGGGTAGTCTGATGAGCGGTGAAATGTAGCAGTATGGTTAAAAAGTAGCATCATTGGTCCATGAGCCAGGAGGTAGTTATTCTGTGGTGATTCTTCATGCAAAAGTGCCCACTCATGCCACGGCTTTCTTGGCAGAGGCATCTCATACGAGCGTACATCTGTGCCATAAAACATGATTCCTCTTGTCATAGGATCACCAAGCAAGTTTTTATGAACTGTTGATATGCATGTACTTTGGCCACATTTGATTTCCGCTTTAGCACCTTGATCCCGATGAGGATACAGTGCTTCTGTCCACCATAGGATAGTTGGTTTGTCAAGTGTTGTACCCTTAGGTGCAGGTGGAATAGGTTGTTTCTCCCTAATTGGTGGCTCATGGTCGCTACTTGGACTAGCTATTATTTTATCTGATTTTGGTTTTGGTATCTGCTCTTTTGGTGGTCCGGTAGCAACAACTGGTGGCTGTGTTGGCATCATGTTTGGATTGGGCAAAGGTGGTAGTCCATCCTCTCCTTGCAGTGGAGAAGATGGCTGGCCATCCTGGCCTTGTACTGGAGCAAACTGGGGTGCTTGACGGCTATCTCTACCCTGTAGTAACACACTGTGATCACCTATCAAGCCTAAACAGTACAATGCAGCAAGAAATGAAGCTATGAAGACAATGATGAGGATAAACACCACATATTTGATTTCAAGTCCACCTTCATCATCCTGAGTCAGAAGTCCACCACCTTTGGTCTGTGATGTTTTCTTGTCATCTTGTCCTGCTGACTGAGCCTGCCGTTGCCTTACACCCGACATTTTTGCTGGTAGTCAACTGCATATAAAGATATAGAACAAAAATATTTCTCATGTCAAATCATAAAAGTAACACACAATAGTCAAATTCTTATTTCTACATCCTTATCTTCACTGTAACATGCTATATCAGAGCATATCAGAATAATCTGGCAAGAAAAAAATATTATGCTTGTATCGCAGGTACTCTTCTTGTACAAACTCATGGTAAACTATCTAGGTCAAATTAACCTTATATTGTACAGAAACCTCTCTAGACAATGCAGAAAGAGCAGAGTATACATGTAGAGTATATAGTGCAACTCAATGTGACAAATTCAAATTCAGAACATTTCATTTGAGAACTAAGCCATTTCCACATGCAGGCCCATACGCAGGAGTTCATGGGGGGGGGGGTGCTGATTTTGAAAAGTGGACTTTTTTTTCCGAGGGGCAATTTTATGAAAAGTGGTCTTTCTTCCCAAAATTTGGACCTTTTTGACCAAAAAATGTAAAAAACTGATTTTTTGCTCTCTATGCTTGCAAATTCTGAAATATTGTGACTTTTGTATACTTTTCCAAATTTGGGGGCATCGCACCCTCCTGCATAATGGACCTGTCCACATGTTCACATCAAGTTTAGACAAACTTCTTTCCTCTATTTTTTAAGATGTCTGATTGTCTGTGAGTTTGTTTTCCAATAATGGCAATTATACCATGGTCCCAGATCTTCAGGAAGATATCCCAAATCGTCAACTTGCTACAATATTGTGTAAGTCATTTTTTGTAATTTTGAGGACAAAGTACAAAATATGGTTCAAGCACATGCATTTAAACATATTTATTCACCAATCTTTGCACAAGAACAAATGAATATGAGACAAATTAAAGGGAATAATCTGAAATAATTAGGGTGATTACGTATCTGATGCATGCTTGAACCATATTTTGTACTTTGTTCTCAAAATTACAAAAAATGACTTGGGCAATTATCGTAGCACAATGACGAAATTTAAAAGTGCAACTGCTTTATATCCCAAAGTGCAACTGGGTTGTGTGCACATGTCACAAATTAAATTAGTATTGTACAGTGTTTTAATGAGCACATCAAATAATTAGAGCACTGCCACTGTGTCCATTGAATTGTACAGCAATCCTGCAAATTTCCTAAATGCATCATCTGTGTGATATTGCTTACACAAAGATATCTGTACAACAACAAAATCCACCAAAACAAACAGAGGAATTTCCTAGTTGCTACATTAAGTTGTTGGTCACATACCAAAAACAAGGAAAATGACTTTTTAAAAAAGCTGAAAAACAGCATAAAATTGTACCGGGGGTATAGAATTGCAATAAAATTGGGTTAAAATTCCAAATATGGGTTGAAAATAAAAGAAAACACATAGATTTTGACAACAAAACAAGAGAAAATCAACTGAAAAGAGGAACCCTCACACCACTGCTACATGCAAGGCCGATAAAATTAATGTTTTGGTTTTTGACCAGAACATTTTCATGAATTGATGAGGGAGGGAGGCTTTTGTTGCTTTTTTTCCTCCAATGCAAAATTAGCATTGTCCGTAGTTTTCCAATGTGCTTGAGGAAAGGAGGGGCACTTTTTCTTTTCTTTTTTTTCAAACGTGATATTCTGAGGGATAACCCCCCTAGACTACCCGAAAAAGACTTGGAACCTTGTTCTCTAATAAACTTATTCATAAAGTATTCATTGCATTCCAAAGTCTTAAATTTCTATTTAAAAAAACCTGACAAATTCCAAAAAAAAGATGAGGGAGGGGTTGAGAACCAAAACTTTATTTTTTTCCGGCCCAAGAGGGAGGTGATCAATGATCTTGGTGAATATTGAATTCAATCAATATCACAGTTAGCACATGCAATGTAAACCCTCTTCACTCACCTAATAATGCATCCATTTTACAAGTGTTTATTTGTATAACACATATCAATACATCTTGCTTTTAGAATACAGTACTTACAGACACCCTGAATTTTACAGACAACAAGCTCTGTGCTGATGCAGGTTGTTAATACTATTTTAAAACATATCAAGGGTTTAGTATAAATAGCTGATAGGTGTCATATCGTAGATGTGTATGGTATAGAATGCAATTGAGGCCTATTGACCTTGACCTATTTTGCTGTGTTACCTAGGTAACGAAACATCCAAGATGGTGCAATGCTATCCTTATTTTAATTGAAAAAAATCAAAACAAACATAACCATCAATACAATTTTAGCAAAATCTCTTTTAGGGCTCATATTGAAATTCCCTTACACAGGAAGGTGTGTGCCATCCTGCAGCTTTCCTGTGCTAGCCTTCTTTTGTTAAAATCCTGGGCGTATCACTGATGCATATAATCCATCCGTTTTATGACCGAGCTTTCCTGAGGCGCGCACTTAGCGAGGGGAATCCTGCCTTCTTTCTGTGTGAAAACGTGGTAGGGTATTTCAATATGAGCCCTTAGCAAAACAGAATGAGCGTATTTCATATAGCGAATACCAAATACCGTATACTTCTATGTGATCACAGCCTTAAGAACCAGTTTCGCAACTTCTAAGCAAAATAACGTCAAAAAGACACCTCTTTTAGCAAAATCAAAGCACTTTGATGTTTTTGACCCCCATAGTACCAAAAATGTGACCTTTGACCTTTTTGGTTAACTCAAGAACAGTACATCCTAGAAAGGTCAAACCATCAAGCTATTAATAGAAGTAGAATCCATGAACCCAGTTCCCTTTGTACTATGATCGTTATGAGTCGATACTGAGCAATCAGGTATGAATGGTGCACAATCGATTTGCTAAGCCTTTTATCTATTGAGCTTGGCTCGTTAGGCTGCGATCACATAGAAGTATACGCTATGAGTTCATCAGGCTGAGTTCACATAGGAGTATACTATGTGAACTCAGCCTGATCGAATGAGCGTATTTCGTAGGTAGCGAATACCAAATACTTCTATGTGATCGCACTCGCAGCCTTATGAACCACAGTTTTGCGACTTCTAAGCAAAATGACATCATTTTTACCCACAAAGCATTGAGGCCGTGACCATAAACAAAGGAAAACTAGTGCCTACTATTACACTGACTTTTCTATTAGGAAACAGAGAGGTAGACAAAAGACTGTTCTGCTTGTCCAAACACTCAAGTATCAGAAGCATGGTCCACAATAGCGTGATTCAACACGTAACATGAATAGGGATTAAAAAGCTGTCAAGTAGAACCATGTGCTTCTTTTGTTCAATTTGCCATCAAGATTTCAAACGGAAACAGTTCAGACCCAGAACACGATCATGTCAGAAATTAATATTTTGTTATGGGACTGATTATTCGGACTAAAGAAAAACAATTACTTCCTGTAATTTTATAACACCAATATTTCTTATGACCAAGCTTGGCGGATCATAGAAATAACATTGCCAGGCTCGGAAAACCTTTTCAAATCATTTCCACTGGTTTAAAAGTCCCGCCGACATCCTCCAGCATGACTAATTACGATCAGAAACAATATAAATGTAACCGGTGCAAAAGGGCACTAGTACCATCCATTTCCTGTAAGGGTCACATGGGGGTGTCAGTTTATATTAGATAGGCACCGGAGTTTCGCGTGATCGCGCAAAAAGTGATTTTGGGGGTCCATCGCGATTTTGGTGGTCCATCGTGAATTTTGCCAAACACACTACTTTTCAATGTAAATTCACCAATATTCCATTTGATGCAAGCCCAGCGCCTGTTTTATGAGTCCAGACCAGCACAATATCCTCCCCGGAAGCCCTTCCGTGATATGCAAATGTCTGATTTTTTCCATGATGTGTTACCATGTGTGGTAGTTAATTCTTTACATCGATCATATATATATGAGTGACGTCATTAATCATATGCATAATTGATTGAGCTAAGAAGGGTAGGATATAAGTCACAGAGCGCACGCGAGATATACGAATCAGTTCATGACAAAAACAACATTTGGGCGCCAAAAAGTACAGTTATGCATTAAAATGTTTATTGTACAGTACAGTAGTAGCTTTTCACATAAAATTTGCATTGTTCACATAATGTATCAACTTCATGGAGAGAAAAACATCGGATTAGCATGTGTGAAATAGGTGCAGAATTCGGCATACTTGACTTACTTCGAATTGCGTGTCACTTCATCAATGGATACAAAAGTGGTGGAAAACGCATTTTCGCTTTTTGACTTGAATTTTCGCGCATTTTCGCGCTTTATAAAAAACCGGCCGCGCATTTTGCCGTTTTAAATCGCGCGAAACTCCGGTGCCTAATATTAGATTTTAAAATAGATGATCGATATGGTCGCATAACGATCATAAACATCAAAGGCCATGTTTGAGGGACTGCACTGATTAAATCCATTCAACTTAGTGATGACTCGCGTTGAATAGCATAATTGGCTTATCCCTCTTGAGTGGATTCTGATTTTTTTTGTGGAATCTCCTTCTATTTAGGCCTAAAAAATAATTGTTTGATTGGCGTAACATAAAAGAAAAATTAGGGTAGGTAGGTCGGGATTTTTTTTTTTTATTTCATTTTTTTTTTAATTTACTTTTTATGCTGTAGGCCTAAATTTTGTTTGATAAAGGCCTTTGGAACTTTTTTTTTCTTTTTTTTTTTAAATTTATTTATTTTTATTCATTTTTTCAAAATTTTTTATTATTAAACACATTACACCAGGCCTTAGGGAGTGTTTATTAATACTTTGGTAGGGGGCTGGTCTTCCTCAAATTTTTCGCTCGAAAACTTTTTTTGACCCCCCTGATGGGCAGCTAAACTTTTTGACCCCCTCTTTTGACAGACAAAACTTTTTGACCCCCCCATTATCGTATAACAAACATACTTAATGTTGTTTCCAGTGGCGTGGTATCTGGGTCACATGTCATTGAGGGCAGGGGCGTAGCAAGAGCATCAGGGGCCCATGAACAAGGAGCAGTACGGGCCCTTTTAACCAGTGCGGGATTTAGCCTACCTTATGGGGCCCTGGGCCAGGCCAAAATTTGGAGGCCCCAAACTCACGTGCCGAGGAAGGCATGTGCACTTAAGTCAGTGACCAAGTTTTGGTTTAACTATAGGGGGACTAACATATTTTGTTCAATTCAATTTCAGACTATTTTGACCCAGATCAACATACATTTTGGTACTTGAATGTGCACGAAGCGCGGAAAATTTTACAATTTTGCCCTATTTTGACCAAAAAACATGCTGTTATTGGGGTGAAAAGAAAGATGCATATGGCAATTTTGGGGCCCCAAAAATTTGAGGGCCCAAAATTGCCCTGGATCCGAGCACATCTGGCCCAATGGTATAAAAATCCGGCCCTGCTCTCCATTATCAGCCCTTATTTAATTTTTGCTTTTGTGCTCGGGGCCCCTAAAGCCTCGGGGCCCATGGACTTCGTCCACCCTGTCCCCCCGCTTGCTACGCACCTGATTGAGGGAGGCAAATGTTTGAAACATTCCCGGTGGGACAATTGCGCATGAAATACAAGTACAAGGAAATTTTTATTTTATACTTAATTTAGATTTGTCCCAAATCAGGGTGTTTATCTGATTTTACAGGGATAAATGAAATAGAGGATTTAT
Organism: Amphiura filiformis; assembly: GCF_039555335.1. Classification (NCBI taxonomy): domain Eukaryota; kingdom Metazoa; phylum Echinodermata; class Ophiuroidea; order Amphilepidida; family Amphiuridae; genus Amphiura; species Amphiura filiformis. The sequence goes on along the minus strand of NC_092635.1, from coordinate 16,022,015 downwards.
TTGGAGGTTCATAGGGGTTCATAGGCACATCAGCCGCATAATTTGGATCTGTGGCTATGATGATAGTACAAATGCGCACAAAATTTGGCCATATTGAAGCTTGAATGGTGAGTATTGTTAAAATTGGAACAAATTTATGCAAAAAGCTAAAATGGTCAAATATGAGATTAATTTGGTCACGCAAATGTACGGGAGGTATCAGTTTTTAGCCCCCAAAGACCGTGACACATGAGCCTGTGCCCCGGGCCTGTGCCCACTCTGCCCTATGGTAAATCTACCCACGGGATGTGTACAAAATAATTTTGCAATGAGAAATAGTAAACTGAAGTGTGCAGTTTACGTGCAAAGAAATCAATTTATTTGCAATATTTTCTTGATTTAGTTGTATTTTGATCAGATTGTTACATAATCATATTTGTAGCCTACTTTGAAGAGATATAAAATTCTATGAAAAAAAGTGCCAGTATTACTTAGACCAACCCAGATGTTGCTGATAATCTTTAATGTTATATTAATTAATAGATATGGTCGCATGTCATAAGTTGGGTACAATTTCCATTACATGGTAAAAAATGGCCAAAAATGTATTCTTTGATATGTTGTATATATTGACAATCTCTAATAATTAACACCATTTTTAACCTTAACACCTGCTTAATTTTTGAGATAATGCTTAATTACTAATTAATTAATACACAGGCGTCTATGTAAATCTCAATTTTCAAATACGTTTTTCTCAAATCGGACCTCAATTACAAAAATGACTGTAAAATTTTTATTTTATGCAAGAATGTCATCAGATTTGGAGTATATGTTCTCAAAACATTAATGCTTCAAATGAACTATTGAAAATAATTGTACGTATGTTAATTACATTGTAAAGGTCAATGACCTTTTTATGAATAATTGGCGAGATGGTTATTCTATTATTGAGGAAATGAATATCAAGAAGAGAATTGTACATTAGCATATTGCTAAAAATATTGAAATTCAACTTAGGATTTCATTAAAAATGAAAAAATGGAACATATAACCCTTTAAGGTGGTACTACACACCTTGATAAATTTGTGACTATTTTTGCATTTTTCTCAAAATATAATATCACACTGGTAAAAAAAGTTATGTATATTATAGGGGTAAGGAATCCAGTTACTACACTGGAATTTCAGTGACTCAATCCAAGCCGTACGTTATTTATGATAAGAAAAGAGGTACCGCTAGAATGTACCTCACTTCTTAACATATACATGTATAATGAACCCCTTGTCTTGAATCACTGAAATTTCAGTGAAGTAATTAGATTCCTTGCCCCTATAATATACAGTGTGTAGTTACTTTTTGAGAAAAATGCAAAATTTGTCACAAAATTTATCAGAGGGTGTGGTGCCACCTTAAGTAGTCAGTAATTGTTTTAGTTGTACAAATTCAACATTCAAAGCTGTCAATACATCATACCCTCCCTAGATTTGAAAAAGTAACCAGTAGTTTTGACATGCTGACATGTGAATTTTCACATATGCCCTATTGCACACTCCCGCATCCGCCTGCTCCACATCCGCCTGCTCCTCCACCCCTGGCATTTTTTATTTCAACTGCTGTGATTTTTTACTGAATAATTTATAATTATATGCTTCAGTAGACTGAAAGAGTATAATATTAGGCTTAAAATGAGGTATCGACCACTGCTGTAGGATATGGGGTTACGGTAATCCAATCAAATTTGTATCGCAATTTTCAGAAAAGTGTAATCCCTCCACCCTTTTAGCATACCCAACTTATGACATGCGACCATATGTGTACCGGTACACTAAGTGCCATCATTTTTTCAAACAAAAGCACTGAAAACCAAAACTTGCTCATGTTAAAAGTGATATAGAGGGTCTCAATGCGCGTGAAGCTAGCAGAAATTTTGGGTTTTGAAGAGGAAAACTTTTTTGCCCCCCCCCCTTTCCTACCACCTAAAACTTTTTGGTCCCCCTCTTTTGAGGTCCAAAACTTTTTGGCCCCCCCTCCCTTTTTACCATGCCAACCACCGAGGCGTCGATCGTATGATATCGCCATTCATGTACGCGACTTGAAGCCAATCAGAAAAGACGTACTATGGGGTTGTCGCCAGACAGTTTGTTTAGTGATGAAGAAGCACAAATCCGCTGGGACCAAGACTAGGTTGGATGCACTTCTGTGTCACTCGCGCAGGAATGCCGTCACGGCGTTTCTTTACTTTAGGGGTTTTATTCTTACATGTTATAGCTGCCTTGTGGAAGTACAGTGTTATAACCATAACCCTAACCCTAACCAGTGCAGAAGGCAGCTATTACATATAAAAATACCTTGATGGACAGAGTGAGGATTTTACCTGGGATGAGTGACCATACTGGTATCCCACTGGTCACAATTAACACCTGTCCTAAAGTTAATAGGTCCAAACCTAGGACAATTCACCTTTATCACAAGGCAGATTGGTCAGCCATTAAAGAAGATCTCAGAGACATAAGCAGTGACTTTCAAGATATCTGTTCAGATATGGTCACAGTGGATGATTTGTGGGATGACTTCTGCACTAGGGTCAAAGGTACCATGGATAAAAACATCCCTACCAAGGTAGTTACTCCTCACAAAAGCCCCCCGTGGTTCAATCGTAATGTATCACGGATCTACAGGAAAAAAGAAAAAAGCTTTTAATAAGGCCAAACACTCAAATAACACCGATGACTGGGAGATCTTTCGATCACTTCAGCAAAGAACTGAACCGCAATCGCGTCGGAATTATCGTCAGTATGTCAGAGATACATGTTCAGAGTCAATGAAGAAATTCTATTCCTTCATTAAGAGTCTAAAAGAGACTCCTTTGGTGTCCCAACTTTAAAAAGTGATGGTACTCTTATCTCTGAGAATGTCAAAAAGGCTGACATTCTAAACCAACAATTTGAATCGGTCTTTCGACAGGAAATAGTTGATAATCTTCCACACATACCAGGCCCAAAGTTTCCATGCATGCCTGACATCCACAAATGGTATCACAAAGCTACTGACCGATCTTGACCCAAACAAAGCGACAGGACCCGACAGCGTGCCTGCACGTATCCTTAAGATAGGGGCAAAGGAGATTCGGAAATCACTCGAGACAGGAAATTTGCCTGAAGATTGGAGGAGTGCCAATGTTACTCCAATCTTCAAAAAAGGAGATCGCACTAAACCCCCCAACTACAGGCTGGTATCGCTTACCTCTATATGTTGCAAGGTGATGGAACATGTCATCCATTCGAGTGTCATGAACCATCTAGACAAATATGATAATATATATTGAATGACCACCAACATGGCTTTCGCCATAGTCAACTGATTTTGACTATTAATGACTTCGCCAAATCCCTCGACATTTGATGTGGTAGCACATCAAAGGCTTTTGCTGAAACTTGCCCATTATGGTATACAGGGACCGACTCACACATGGATTACCAACTTCCTGATGCATAGAAAGCAAAAGGTTGTTCTTGGAGGTGATACTTGGACTGGGTACGTGTCCAATCAGGCGTTCCGCAGGGCACAGGGCTCGGTCCGTTGCTCTTCTTATTATATATCAATGACCTACCAGACCAGATCACCTCCACCGTCCGACTTTTTGCTGACGACTGTGTAATTTACAGATCCGTCAGCAGCGCCACAGACGCAGACCTACTTCAACGTGACCTTCACCGACTTTGTAGCTGGGAGCAGACATGGTGTACGGCGTTTAACACTGACAAGTGTTTTGTTTTAAAGATCACAAACTCCAAACACCCCAAACAACACAAATACTCATTAAACGGTACATTCCTTGACGAAACAAACTCACATACATACCTTTGAGTTGATATTGCTAGCAATTTGAAATGGAATTGTCACATCAATCGCACAGCTGCAAAAGCTAACAGATCGTTGGGTTTTATCAAACGTAACTTACGGGGATGTTCTGAGGAAATCAAGAACATTGCCTACAAATCACTTGTTAGACCTTCGCTGGAATACTGCGCTGCAATATGGGACCCTTACACCGTGGACCAAATCTACCATCTTGAAGCTGTGCAGCGCAGAGCCGCCCGCTTTGTCAAAAACAACTATGACAAGTGCAGCAGTGTCACCGACATGCTACAAGACCTGGACTGGCCGCTACTTGCTACCAGACGGAAGATATCTCGTCTAAGTCTATTCCAGAAAGCACACAAAGGTCACCTAGCCGTCCCAGTTCGAACCCTACATGTACTGCACCCGGTAACGCGCTTCACTCGCAAGTCACACAGCAAGTCATTTATTCAACCACAACCATCCAAGGTATGCCTGCCACTTCCACATACTTGTGCATAATACGGAAGGTCGATTTGTGCCCATAAATGTTTAGGCCTATGTTAAACTGTATGTTATACAAATTGTACAGCTATCATTTCTACCCTATGACGAACCGACATACCTGTAAATCAAATAGCCCACAAAAAACTTGTCATCGCTGGTATTTTTCATGAAGAAAAACGACACTTTTTTACGCCGGAACATGTCCAAAACACGTCAGCTGACGTACAAGCCTCCCCACGCATGTACATAAACAAGCAGTGTTCATTGTTTAATTGTCATCTGCAGCTGTTCGCAAGAAAACTTTCTGCATAAAATTACCTGGGGTCGTTATCAGGCCTGATACACACTGGCGCTAGTTTGAGGACAGTCACTATGAGTTACTAATGTCGGCACATGCAGAAAATGCGTGATGGGTCGCCATTTTGTGACTCGTGCAAGCTAACACAAACAAATTATTGGACTTAATAATCTTTTCCTTGAAGTTTTAATAAAACGTGCATCTATCATGATAATATTACATTTTATTATTTTATTATTTGAATTACATAAGCTATGTCAATTTTGTGTCCATGTTAATTTTTATATGGATTTACCTGTGTTGATTTTAAACTGTTGTGAACGTGGAGCTACGCAAACTGGCAGGCGATTACCCACCATGCAATGCGAATACACGGAAACGATCCAGTTTAGGATGCATCGCAGTTCCTATTGTGTAAACCAGGCGTAAACCGCCCATCCAACCTGATCGTGTGCACAGGATTTGTGCTGGAGGCTAGTTAATGCGCACAACCAATGCGCAGAAGAAGACCTTGATACTAGGCGGAGCTTACGTTTCACAAGAATGATTGACAGCTGTGAGTAAGTGAAATTCTGTTATGTGATTGGTACAAAAATATGGTTCTCGTATAAATGAATATATTATCCATGGCTTCAAAATTAGGAACCGTTTCTTCCACAGAGCCATATAATGCTATATAGGGCTCTATGGTCTCTACTCATCATACACGACCGTAGAAGATCTGGCCAGCGACGACGCTTGCCAATCAGGCTAGCTATTTGTACCGCGTGGCCTCTCATCCTTTTTATTATCTCTGGTCTTGTCACGCTGGTAGATTCGCCCACCTGTGATTACTGACCTGAATCTGACAGAAGATTGTGGAATTTACGATTTTCAGCAGCAGGATTTTATGAAACTGCCAATATTTGCAAGTATTCTGAAGGATCGGTAATAATTAAAATATTTTTCATGGTGTCGGTAGTGCAAGTTGAAGTTAGTGAATTTGTGGTTTTGTATGTTATGTGCAAGAGTGTTTTCAGGAAGCGTAAATAGGCAGGCCGTTATGCTAAGCTCTCCATCTTATATGTAAGTTCGGTGACGAACTGGACACATCACACGGTAGTGTGATGTGTCCAGCCTGGATATACATCCAAGGACTGCTACAAATATTCCTTCATAGTCATACCACGATCCGTTACGGAGTGGAACTTATACCCTGTGTGGGCAAGTCATACTTCAGTATGACTTGCCCTGAACGTCCATATATGTTCGGAAGAGACGGATACATTGCATGAGAGCCTGCCAATTTAAGCTTCCTATAATATCAATTGCACATAACATACGAAGTCACAAACTTACAAATTTCAATATGCACTTCAAATAAAGCAGACCAGCTGTTAATTATTACCGATCCAGTATTCTGCCGATCCTGCAGAATAACTTACATAATCGTCCATTTCATGGAATCCCGTTGCTCAGAATTGCCAATTTCATTTTTATCTGTCAAATGCGCTGTGGATGTGCTCAGAGATTTTATGATGTGCTTCATTAAATCACAGGTGTGAAACTGACTTTATACCACTCGCTCGCTTTCGCAGAAAAGCCAGCCTCGTGGCAATGGGGCATGACGTCATTATGGACGTTTGCAAAATTTCCGCCGGGCGTCATATAACCTGTATTGCGATTGGTTGCAAAAGCCATTCTTTGCAATCGTAAGCCAATCAATGAACGCGACGGCCTTTTACGGTATTAATTAATGTGACCACCATGTGACTCGCCAGTAAAGTACGTCTAACCTGATTGGTTTACAAAACTACTTTGATAATTGCTAAGCCAGTCAGCGTGCTCGATGCTTAACAACCTCGTAGAGGTTTTCGAGAGGCGAATTCACATGGTGATCTAGTGATCAAGTATAAATTCAGCTTGACAACTGCTCTCGCGAGAGATCGCAGGTGCAATAACAATACATGGACACAATCAGTGACATTTACACAATGGAATAATGAATTATTTATGACATGCATCGGCTGGATTTTACGATTGAGGTAAGGTTTTTGGCCTGTCCCTGCATGAATATCCTTAGTTTTCAGCATCAAAGATACTTGCGATGACCAGTTTTTTGCGGACACTTTGATAACAGGTAACTTTTATAGGTCATAGGGTAGAAACTATAGTTGTACAATTTGTACGAAATATACATTTTGTTATATAGGCCTAAAATGTTTACAAAAATATATTGGTCCACACGTTGTGCTTGTATTCAGTTGTTCGACGTATAAGTGGAACTTACTACCAGAAGACACAATAACCATATCTGACCCAATCGCATTCAAAGCTCAACTACAGCAGCTGTTCAAGTAAATAAGCAACAAAAAGCACACACACCGCAACCGGTTCACTTTTTTCCCCCACTTGGGGTGTTGAACTGTAAGAAACCAGAACCAGAACCAGAAAAATAAAAAACCCTAAAGGAATGCCACAGTCGCACACGCTGGCGTGCATCGCGCAGTACGACATTTTCTGTCTAGTTGTCAGAATTTCAGATGCGAACTAGACAGTTGCCTTTTGTATCTCTTTCCTTGTTGGAAAGGTATAACGTTGTGGAGATAGGAACATGTACGACCATCCGGGACCTACTCTGCCATGTTTGGCTGAGTAACGCCACGCTGAACACGGTCTTTTGTGCCTATGTAAATTATCCTCTGACAGGTATTGTGTTGAGAAATGACCTAACGACTTTCACGTGCTTGGAATTGTACCATTCACATTTATCAAATTTTGACGTTCGGACAACGATCGGATCTTTCTATATATGCAGATCATATTCGTTAGCCTGATATCTGGCCTTTAAACTTACCAATATTCTTCAGAAACTTGGTCATACTTCTTTACGGTATGAAATAGACGACATTTGTGTGATATTGGCAATGTCAAAGGTTACGATAATTTGGACTATTCTTCTTAACGGGGGAGTCCGAAAATGAACTTTGGCAGGGGCTGAAATGCATTTTTACTAGCGCAATCTCTGTTTGTAACTAAAGCATTTGGAGTTCCAAGACAATCCAGCGTGTATTTTTTATTCCAACGGGCGGCCGGCTGGTCGGACATGCGTGAGTTATTCTCGTTTTATACAGGTGTTTTACGTTTCATGTTAATTTACTATTCCTAGTCCACTACTCCGTCATTTATCCACCCCACAAGTAAAATGGACATGACGACCCCGAGATGTGGCGAGGTCAGATGCGGCTGCATGATGGTATAATTGAAGACCGAATTAAAAAGACTAGTTTGCGTCTGACGTCAGGGCAAAGGCGCGAAGTGATAGGTTACTGACCAGCGCAGAACGGCATATCTGGTCTGGTTGACAGGGCGTCATACGCAAACTAGTCTTTTCAATTCGGTCTTCAATTATAGGGAAGATTTCGCATCAGGTCAAGAGGTCAAATGATGCCAATGATGTAAATAACGGAAGAACTGAACAATTCCCTCCAAGTAAATGCAAGCGTTTTCACGGCAAATCAACAGGGATCGTCGAATTGAAGGTAACACAAATGGGTACAATATGTTGGTCAATATTGAGGTTCATTTAAATAGGTAGGGAAAGTGTGCATAAATATGAAAAATATGTTTTTTTCAAATGGAATTTTACAGCTCTTGCGGTGACCCACGAACACAATGAAAAGGTCAATTTTCATCATTTATTTGTTCTGTTGCGTTCAACCATCTCCAACAATTTTTTCAATGTAAGTGCCTCTGGCCCTAGTGGAAGTAAAAACGGATACTATGGCCAGAGTTCTAGGGCTAATGCGAACTAGTCTTTTTATCTGTGTCTTTCACTATATATCAGGCATTTTTGTGTAGCCCATGTCGACTACATGTACGTCTACGATATGCTGGATAATTATCATGATGATAATTGATATGCTAGCTATAATATTTTCAGTAATTTCATGGCCAAACTGGAACATGCGCGTTGCGTCCATGTAACATACTAAGCGTGTACGCAATGTAAGACGCGTGTATGCTTTCTTCTGTACCGCGCTATATTCGCGTGTGTTTATCGCGGAGCCACTAGCGTTTATAGTGTTCCAGTTTGGCCAAGAATTTACTGTAAATATTATAGGCATGCTAGGTAAAAAAAGTGCAGCTTCCCCCCTCCCTCCCCCAGTGGTACCGTCCAACCCCCAGCTCACACACTCATAGGGTACCCGTAGGAATTCTTAAAATTAAGATTTCACATTGCTGAGTAAGTTTGAATCTAAAACAGCACTGTAAACAACGAATAAAAATGTAAGCTTACCTACACAGTTCGAGATTGTTTATCAGTTTCCTGGTCGAAATTAATTTTGAGAACCTGGAAGTAAATAACGTGCACTTCCAGCACAGCTATTTTTAGAGCTACAAGGGAAACAAAGGTTTTGGGACTAATATATTATTTTCTAAGATAAACTTTCTAAAATATATATTTAATATATTTATCAATTACATAATTAATAAATATTTTACTTTTAAACATTTAATAAATATAATAATAAAAATTAAATCCGCTACATAGAAGGTCAATCAATCAATAGAAAAAATCGAGTGCTGTTGAAGTAGAAAATGGCTGCTTACACGGTAAAATGTGCATCACTTGTCCCCAAAAGTAGTTGTCGATTTCATCGAATTTTCCAGGTATGAAACTTATCTTTTCCTGACATATTATTCATTTGGTGTTAGAGAATGCTGAGATCAGTTCTGTTTTACGATGTACGAATGAACAAGCCTTCTTTTTGATATTCCAAATCGATAGGAACTTCTACTATGTACGAGGAACCCATACATACTAAAATGCAGCAAACCTTTGACCAGAGAAAATAAAGGTAGAGAAGCGACACTCCGTACAATTAACGTGCAGACGGCCTATACCGATGTGAGGACAGAAAATGTGACTCTCCTGCTAGTCTCGGGCGCGGGCCAGACTGTATGCGGTATGAACAAAAACATAATTAACTGGTTGTGTAGGAGACTAGCAGGAGAGTCACATTTTTCTGTCCTCTGCTGTCCTCCGGAGTGTCGCGGTCCTGCTTTGACGAGCGCGACTACCGTGAGATTGCAAATTCGGCGCTAACAACGCGTACGGCGCACAGTTCATTCATAAATTTCCACTCGGCAACAACAGATCGCCTCTGCAGCCAATCAGAGACAAGTGTGTGCAACGCAGTAAATACGCGACGTATCCTTACAATACGCGCTCGTCAAAGGTTTACTGCATTTTGGTATAGTACGGTATGGGATGATCTGTATACAAAAAGCTAGTGCAACGTCATTGCATGATTTCAATTAGAGTTTGCACTAAAAAATACAAGGCTCCTGTGTGGCTTAAATAGTTGCATGTTTGTCATAATATTAATTACGCAGCTTCTTGTACTTCTTGCCTAAACACCTATGCTTGAAATTGTAATTAATACTTTATTATTTATCCAGAATAAATAAAAATTCATTACCACATGATCCAAATCGGCGCACCCAAATAGAGATAGCACTTCAGTGCAAACTTAAATAGGGCAGCACCAATACGAAAATGTCATACCGATAAATGACGTGTCTGTTTTGCCCGGTTTTTAAAGTTTGCGTTGCGAACTAAGGAACTTCAGCAGTACTATTTCAATTTGCTATAGAAAAATTATCAAATTCGTGTACATCGTGGACGTGGAACATACTCTTTGCGTGGCTGTGCATAGTAAGCAGTTGTACGCAGATAGCCTCGCTAATATGGATGCGTAGAGTAGCATTGTTTTTGTATAGTACCGTACTAAAGTTAATTTTTTATTACTTCCGTTGTAGCGGGACGGCCGTTTGTCTAATATATGGATTATGAATGTCAGGATAACTGGTTGACACCAGTCCCTGGGGGACACTGTAATTTTGTGTGAAACGTGGATAAGTTGTGGGGGACAGAACCCCACTTACTGCCTTGTAAGGACACACTGAAGCACAATAAAATTTATGTCTCAATCAACCAGTTTTATTTACTTTGAGATCACAACAACAACAACAATCTACCTTCACCTACTCCCTACTACCCTCACCACAACCTAGCTCCCTCCCTCAGACATAGATATCTGAATCGGATCCTGAATCTGAATCAGCATGTAACACCCCTGAATCAGAATGAAAAAGAAGAATAAAGAATACTGCATTATCTGTTTATTTAACAAAATATCCCCACCCCCAGGTTATAAAATTAATGTTTTATTACGTAAGCCCGAAGAGTAGGCCTACACTTTAAAGTATGTGTGTATAATGTATATAATGTATTTGTGTAAAACTGGTTACAGAGCTTACAGTACACCCCTAGGTCATCATCCTCGGCCTCCTTCTCCTGCTGTCATATATCCCGTGGGTCAACCATGTGTGCTTTCCCTCTGGTACGCCCACACCCCGTACCCTCACATCAAGCAACACAAGGTAACGCTCCACCTGTCATGATGATCTTCACGTGCACCCTCATGCACGCCTTCTGGTCTACACTCAGGTAACGACGACACACGACCCCCTGGGTCGGATCCACTACACTCCTGGGTAGGGGCGTCCGTAACCAGTTTGTATATGTATGGGTGTGTATGTATATGCATGATCAACTTACCTCACAGAATATCACTAACCCCTGGCCTCTCTTTATGTGATCACACCTAATGCTTCATCTCCCTCCTTCTGTCACCACTCCTCTCCTATGAAGCCTGCAAGCACCACCCACGGGTGCCAATATCCCATAGGTGTGACACACATCTAGGCCTGTCCCCAGGGTATGGATATCTCTGTGCGTGTGTGTACAGAATGTTTGTTTACACATAAATATTCATAACACAAATAATTTACATAGTTCATGATACACAACATTATTCTCCCCTCCCCGGGATGAATTTGACATCCTTAATATAATATGAAAAATGTGGGCCTACATGCATAAAAATATCAATATGTTTTTATTTAACATGTTTAAAGTTGATGACACGGCGCATGAAGTATTTTATAATAATAAAATATCACATTAGCAGAAGGAAGATGATTTATTTTAAAGTCCTCCCAAAATTGCCATAAAATAATTAATTAACAGGACAGAGCAATACATCCCGTCCCTCTCAATCATGTTTGTCATGCTCAAAATTAGTTTTTCTCCCTCCTTCACTTCAACAATAATTATGATGTGCGACTTCATAATTATGCGCATGCGCAATATTTCAATCTCTGAAAATGGCGACTTTTCATTCTTCAAAATTTAGCTAAATAAAAATCAAAAATGATCAAAAATATTTCCACCACCTCCTTCTGCCAATCCTACTTCCTATACCTTCGGTAATATTATCAAAATGATCGGTAAAATACATAGAACATGATTATTAAATAATAAATAGAATTTTGTATCGCCAAAAATATGAAATTTGATGTAAAATCCTGACATGACATTTTGGAAAATGAATACATGCAAGCGCCTACGCACAATAAGCAAGCAAAATGATCACTGATACATGACTTCAAAAATGCAATTTTAAAGCCTAAATTTTGATACTGACATTTCGAAAATGTTCCAAAATGATTCCCTAACATTCGACTTTCTGATCTATAACATTTTTATGACATAATTAATAATAAAACAGCGAAAATCACTAAATATACTTGCCGTCAACACAAAGATATACAATCAAACCTCTCACCTGAATCAGAATGGCCCAAGCATCGCTTGCGTTAACCACGCCGCAAGCCACCCAGCCAGAACCGGTTCTGAGTTGAACGCGTAATGATGATTGGTCATCATTTTCATAATTTTAATTGGTCGGCACATGCGCTCAGCCTATATATGAATCACAATAAGCGCTAATTTTAAAAACGCGAATTTTATATAATCAAGCAAGTTAGTGATTTTCAGAAATACTTATTTTATTCAATCCCGCTTCACCGTGGTCAGGGTACGCGCTGGTGAATTGCGATCGCGTAAAGTGACAAGGTTAGCCTACTACGCGCGCGTCGACGACCAATGGGTTAACCGGCTTGTTGTCAGGTCCGTTGATCAGCCAATCAGCGTGATTGTTTATTTCTTCTGTGTACGCTCGTCTACGCTTGGCGCACAGCTCGGACCACGGAAGTAATAAAGAATTAAGTTTAGCTAGTACTAGGGACAGAATCATAAAATTAGAATTCATTCATTGTAGAATGTTATTAACTTATTTGAATAGTTGGAGAGAGCATACCATTCTGAACAAGATGATACCTCAATTAAAATCAGTCAAATATTAGCGAAGATATGCCATTTTATTGATTATTATGACGCAACTTCTTCTCCATCGTTGATACGTGACGACAGACCATGTAATCCATGTAGAGCCACGGTAAGGGTAATGTGGTCATGGACTAGTTTGGGCTCTTTGCCGGATGTGATTTAGAACTTGGGTTGATTGAGCTGTTGTTGATAATGTTGTCGGGTAGTCTTGCTAGCTTGTTTGCAGTTATATATAGTTTGTATGTGATTTCGTTTTGGATTTCATGCTGATGTAAGATATATTTAGTGTTTTGTTGCTGTTGAATGTTGCCAGGTAACGATTTCGGAATAGCTGATTCACCCAATTGAATTTGTTTCATAAGCACAAGTCTGGTAGCTTCACGTCTGTGTTCTAACGTGTCCCATTCCAATCCCCTGATCATGTCAGTGACGCTAGCATGACGGTCGTAACTGTTGCAAATAAATCTTGCAGCCTTGCGCTGTATCATTTCCAACTTGTAGATATACTTGGATTCATAAGGGTCGCAGACGCTGACAGCATACATGTACTCCAGGAGCGGCTTAACGAGTGCCAGATAAGCAGAGCTCTTGATTGATTTAGAGCACCCTCTCAAGTTACGCCTCAGCATTCCCAGGACCTGGTTGGCTTTTTTTTAACTTGATTGTCACAATGGGATTCTTGGTAATTTTCTGTTGAGTGTCAAAATATCAAGAGTGATTTGAATATAAGGGGATTGTCTCATCACAAAAAAATCATATATTTGGGTCAAGTGAAGTATAGACAACATATTTATGTAGGTTTCCTTGACAACCCTTTTCTTCTAAATTTCTATGTAAATATGTATTGTGTTTGGGCCCCAGTTTTTTAGGCCAATTTGGCTGACTAGCAAATGTGCTAAAGGTTTGCCTCTCATACCTATAACATGTACAAGTTTGCACTACACTACAGTAACAGGACTAACATGACTAAAAATAGTAGTAGATAAAATTGTAAATTTAAAATTTATAAAAATATTTTTTATAAATCGTCATAAATTGATGTAAATGAAATCATATTTTTTTTCATTAAGGAATCCGATCAATGTTTGCACAGTATTTTTGTGAGACATCAGACGTACATCAAATTGCATTCTGGAATCTGAATACGAGGAATGTCCATGATGATATCAAATAATTCAGATTTTTTTTAATTCGCGATATAATACAAATTTTATGGGTAATTATCGATTTTTACTTGCATTCAGATGCAATTTGATGTGTTTGATGTGCTCTTGTGTCCCATAAAAATACTGTGCAAACATTGCTATCCGATCACTTAACATTTCCATATATAGGTGTATGTATTTCTGAAGATATGACAACAAAACTGTTGAATTGGTTTTGAACATGGTTTACCACAGTTGAGAGTAATAATCAGTAATTCACCAGATTTTTAATGATATCTTTAGAAATATACTGATTTGGCATGCTTAATTTCAATATATAATACCATGTCAATTCAACAGATGGTGCCCACATTTACCCTCAGCGAATTTCTTTAGATTTCACTCAAATGTTATATGGTTTTTAGGGTTGTCAAACTTGTATTTTGGCAAAGGACTTGCACAATATTGCACAATTTAAATGGCGCGGCGATTCCACACACAAGTGGGCAACCAATTTTATTTTCATGAAATTGACTATCAAATTGTTTTTTATTGCCTTATTGCCATTTCCAGGTCTTTAGGTCTCCAATTTCTTTTGTAAACATGACTTCTCTTGCACTGGTTTGTTTTATGTGAAATGTTTGATACTGATTGTTTTTGTTGACTTAATTGACTTTTAATTTGTTACAGGCATGCCTCCCTAGCACAGCAAATGGCACCTATTTATTATCATCACAACTACCAAAAAGATGTCTACAAACCACAGCAGTTTGTCACAAAACAGTAGCAGGAAGGATCAAGAGAAGCAAAGGAGAGAAGCCAGTTATGTATGAAGAAATCAATCCTCCTTTTACTATAGGAGTAACTAAGGGATGGACTTCCCAACATACAGGTGAGAAGGAATAGGGGACAATGATCAGTTGGTTTTAAACATCTTCCCTCAGTCTGTACAATAAACAAAAGAGTTTGTCTGTTAATGGGTCAGTCTGATTCAAATTATCTCTGAAGAACTTCACTGGTTTCTGGTAAAGGAAATCATCATCATCGTCTACGCTTTCTGGCTATGTTGTCATTGCGCACTCTACTACTGCTCTCCAGGCTATTCTGTCATTGGTCTGTGTAAGAGTTTGTTCATCTACTTTCTGCATTTGCGCCACCCATGTTGGTTTTGGGCGTCCGACAGGACGCTTAGTTTTTCGTTGAAATTCAGCTAGGGCTTGACGTGCTGGGTTTCTTCTGGGAATCTGTATAGATGACCTACCCAGTTTAGTCTTCTTCTTTTGATGGTTTTGCTTCATGGTTCAGTATTTGTGTTTGTATATAAATCAGCATTTGTCATTTTGTCTAGTTTTGTGATGGATATTGTTCTTCTAAGTAGAGTTCTTTGAAATACATCTATTTTGTGTTCAAGGAAAGAAAAGAAAAGAAAAGAATCATTTTAAAACCTCTTGCTTGTTTACTAGTGTCTTTATAAGAACTAAACAAGTCCATATTATTTATTTAAGATTCTTAACCCTAATGTCACCGGGTGCTACAAAAGACTACTGCCAGGGCGCCACACCTTCAGCGGGGCAGGTGGGAAACATATATATTACTCCTAACAAACAACCCTCAGGCTGTTAGGGTTGTTAATGTTCCATTTGAAGATTGCAATTTAGTTTGATTCACATCAGATCATATTCATTTACTGAAGATGCTGCCTTTAGTAATGGTGCTCTTAAATCTGGAATTTTCTGCTACTCTTGGTCAGACAATCAAAGTATTTTGCTTCATTCAAATTATATCAGCTTTAAGTTCCAATAGATTTATTCTAATAGTCTGCATTGTTCTTTCCATTCGCCTTTTTTGTTTTGTACAGCGATATGTTCTATTTTAACTGCACTATGTACTAAACTGGCCTCATAAAGAAACTTATAATTTGTCACCAGGTCATATCTTCAATTCCTGTCCATAAAAATGAACACAAATTGAACACAGGATTACTTCAATACTCTACTCTAAACACTGTTCAGTAACTAAACAGTTGTCCAACTGATACAACAGCAAAATGCACTGACATGGAACAGCTTCCTGGACCACATTTCCAATAATTGGCACCCAACACAATAAATCTATGAGTAAATGGAATATTGTGGAACAAGACCTGTTTCCTGAAGAAAGTGTGTGAAAATCAGAAGCAGCCCGCTCCACATTATTCCACTTACTCTTTGGAAATAATCACCTGTGTTAGGATCTTAAACGCATTCTCACATATTTCTTTTCTCTGTGAATGTGGTCCCGGAAGCTGTTCTGTGTCAGTGCATTTTACTGTTGTGTCAGTTGGACAACTGCTTTGTGTTTTTGTCTTTGTGTCTTTGGCCGGTATTCACAAAAGGAGACTAACTTTAGTCCTGGACTAAATCGGAGGTTTAGTCCAGGACTAAAGTTATTTGGTATTCACAAAAGTGGACTAGGCTTAGTCCTGGACTAAAATGATGCAAAAACGGCACCAAATTTAGTCCACTGAGAGGGCAGGTTTAACTTGTGGACTAAGCGGTGACCGGTGGCTGTGAAATAGCAGTTTTGGGCACTTTTTTAAGCATTTTGTTGAATAAAAATACTGTCAGGGGCAAACAAAGTGATCAGAACTTTCAAACTTACTGCAGCTTTGTAAATGTTATGAAAGGTCACCTTGGAACCTACGTAAATAAGTTTATAGGCCGAGTTTCGTTCACCAAACCGGGAATCGGGCCGCGAAACTACAAGAAAGGCTGAAATTTCCGGTGAGTATTGTGATTATTTGTTCATTTTTTTAATTTAAAAAAACGAATTAAAACATCTGTGACGAAACATCATTAACATGTAAATTAGTAACGCCCCGCCCATCAACAGTTCCCGGAAGTGCTTTATTAATGCCCGTAATTAATTGGAATGTTGACATGTAGCCATAGCCTACCTACCGCCAACTTACTCGGGTAAAAATGCCCAATTTTTCCATCTAAAAATGCATTTTGTATATTTTCGTTCGTGTAAGATTTAACGGAGACTGTGGTCTGCAAAGTAATGAAGCATAGACGTGAATTAGTAGCCAGGTATGCCGTAACCAGAGCTATTTTCAACCTTAAATTTTCATGCCACGTAAGCTTACGCATTCACGTAGTAGGTATATATGTCCTGATGTATTTGCCATACATCATGAAATGCTAGCCTACATAATTATACATGTATAAACAAGTAAAGGTAAACACTGGATCACGGCGATCAGAAGGACATCATAACATGGTTAGGTTAACTAGCATGACTAGGGTACACTCTGATTTAGACTCCATGTCGCAGCGCGATGCGATGACATCGCTGATGCTGCGATACTTCTATGAAATCTGAGCAGCCAGGTTTTTACAAGCTTGCATGCTCGACGGTGAAAATTCTCAGGGTGTGGTGGAAATTTTGTCGGGGATGAAAGTTGAACTTGCGTCGCAATGCGCTGCGATATCGTGGCCATGCTGAATGCATGCATGCTTGTGATTGGCTGCTAGAAAATCAAGGTCTGCAGAATGACTATAAAAGGAGATGCAGACCCACATGCATGACATGAAAAACATTGCAGCATCGTGCGATGAAATTAAAATGAACATTTTATTTCATTGTGTGATGCCGCAATGGTTTAAAAAGCATCTGCATAGCATCATGCTGCAATGTGTTGTGGAGTCTGAATCGGACTTTAGGGATGTCCTTCTGATCGCCGCGATCCAACGCTTATGCTGGTTTCATACTACCATGCCGCTTGCCGCTGAGCGGCGTGGCGCACGCGCATTGCAGACAAAAGAACACAATCAAGGCTTGTCAGCGGCAAGCGGCAGGAAAGTATGACGGAGGCATTAAAGCCCGATCCTGACTCCACTTCGCAGCGCGATGCGATGCTTTTCAAACATCGCAGCATCGCCCGATGAAATTAAATGTACATTTTAATTTCATCGCGCGATGTTTTAAAAGCATGTGGGATCTGCATCTCCTTTTAAGGTCATTCTACCGACCTTGATTTTCCAGCAGCCAATCAGAAGCGTGCACGGCTGCGATATCGCATTGTTCAACTCCATCGTGGACCGAAAGTTCCACAGCGCGATGAGAATTTTCACCGCTGAGCTCGTAAACACCTGGCTCAGATTACAGTTTTTATAGCATCGCGCTGCGATGTAGAGTCAGGACCGGGCTTAACTGGTATAAAGCCATAATAAGCAGTGTTGGTACAGTAGTGATCACCCAGGCTTTATCCACCCTGATGTGGCAGTGACGTAAGTGCCCATTTCATTGGGCGCAGCTACAAATCGAAAGTGTTTGCTCAAAGTGCAGCTGGCGTACACACGCACATGCTTAAAGACGCTGCATATAGATGCACATGCGAAACAGCTAGCTGCCTTCAGCGGTGTCCGAGTGCTCTTGCTGATAATCTCAAGTTCCCGTAAAAAGAACTACACTGTGTTTCATCTCAAGTTTAGGGTTATGCCATGTTGGATTTAGTGGTGGCAGACTCGAATCAATGCATTCACGCGGTTTAGTCACCAGCGCCCTTCTACGTGTGTGTAAACATTCAGCGGGATTAAGATTGCGCACAAGATAGACTACAGGTCATGATTTGTTACCTTGCTTGACCGGCGAATGAGGTGTTGATGTATTAAATGATTGATTTGGCCAATCAGAGCCTTGTTTATGCTAAAACAGTGCCAAATCTCAGACCGCTGAAAATTCTGCTGGATTTCGTAGTGGCAGATTCAAATTTCTTGAAGTATAGTGAATCTAGCATATTTGGTGCAATAAATTCGCACAAAGCGCGCACAAATTTGCACTTTTGAGGTTAAAATGGCCAAATATGAGGTTCGTGTGTAATTACGCTCACACACGCTTGTACACCCCCGCATGTACACCTACGCACACGAGTGCGTACCCACAATAACTTTGCGCACGCAAGTGTATACCCACAATAACTTCGAGTGCATACCCACAATAAATGCATACTGGCGGTACCAAAAATAACTTGCACACACAAACACTTTCAGATACACACATACCCGGGATAGCACAACAAGAATGATATGTAACCTAGTGGCCGGCATGCTGGGCCGGGGCATACCTCATGCAGGGGACTTGACATAACATAATGCCCATGGCACTGGTATGCAGGGGATGGGGTGTATATAAAAGTGGGTGTACCGTACTAAATACATTTAGCAGGGACATGGTTAAAAATTCGTGAATTTAATGTGTGTTTTCATTTAAGATCCACATGACCCCTGTGGATGTTACAAATATTTTCCACAAGGAGCAGTGGCAGCGCCAGGAATTTTTTTTTCAGGGGAGCATTGGGGAGGGGGGCAAAATGAATTTCAGGGGGGGCAAAATTGCCGCAAAAAAGTGGGAATTTATGTGATTTTGGTGGTTTTGCCTCAAAAGTGGGGGGCAAGAAAAATATTGGGGGGGGGGGCTAATTCCCCCCTTTCCACTCCCCGTGGCGCCGCCACTGAAAAGAGAGTATGAATTTTAAATAGAATGAGTGCATTAGGCAGCTTCATTGAATTCCATACACCCTCTGATAAAGATTCAGCATCTGAGGGAGTGTGAGTTTCAATTTTCAAAATCTTTTACAAGGGGAGTGTGGACTTTAAATGGCTTAGCCCAATATTACTGGTAATTTGGTTTATTTCAACTTACAATAACAAAATGTCTCAATTACAAGTTCAATTTCATGGAAAAACAGTATAGGCCTAAAACTTGCTAGTGCTACCAAGTAAGTTTTCATGATAGGACAAATGTTCAAATATTTGATGGTATCTATTTTATTTTTTTGTTTTCAGTTGTTTCAGAGGTGCAAGACATTGGTTGTACTGAAAGCTACATTGGTTTGGTTGCACTGAAAACTGGAAATTACGGCCTAAGCCGTAACCTAAATCTATAAATGGTGAGCCTTTTTTAACATGTTTAATACAATGTAAGAACAATGGAAACATGATAAAAGGATGTCAATTCTTTAAATTTTGAGAAATCTGGAAATTTGCATGATTTGAAACCAACATAGACTCATGCACAGTCCACTGTACACTATTACACCCCACTCCAAATGCCCACCCCATACCAGCATAGTCACCTTTTCAACATCACCTGTGAGCATACACACACCCACCCACAGTAATATTGGGCTATTCCATTTAAAATCCACACTGCCCCTGTGGAAGATTTTCAAATGGAATTAACACATTAGGCAGCTCCATTTGAATTCCATTTGAGTCAGTATGAATCTTCCATAGAAGGAGAGTGAGTGTCAAATAGTGTTGGTTAATGTGCTAATTCCATTTGAAATTCATACTCCCCCTGTGGAAGATATTTCTAAATCTTCAACAGGTGGTGTGTGGACTTTGCCCAATGGCTTAGCCCAATATTTAAAATTGGGCTTGGTAATACCATGATGAATACTGGTTATTTGGTTATAAACTTTTATAATAACATGTCTGAATTCCAAGTTAAATTTCATGACAAACTGTTTGAAACTTGGTTTTCATCACAGGAAAAATGTTAATTTTGTGTTCAAAATGTTTGAAGATGATACCTATTTCTAAAATGTTGCTATTTTGTTTTCAGTTGTTTCAGATGTGCCGTGAGACATTGGTTGAACAGAAAGCAAGAAATTACAGCCTTAGCCTAAATCTATAAATGGTGAGTTTCTTTTAACATGTTTAATATCAATGTTACTGGTAAGAACCATAAAATCCATAAAATTTTGATATTTTAATGAGATGTAAATTTTTTCAATTTCATAGTAAGTTTTGAGAAAACTGGAAATTTACATGAATTGAAACCTACAATCACATTGTAACATGTTGTAATTCCCCGAGACTTGTAACGACTCAACTCGGACTCGACCTATCATTTTGGGATTTGTCACTTGACTCAAGTTTTAAATCCCAAATGACTCCAACTTCAGGTTTATTCTCAAAATCCCAAGTGATGACTCACTTTATTTAAAGGGGTGTACATAGCCAGATTGACAGCCTCATTCCCCCTCCCACATTATCCTATCAAAATAGAGATTCGGTACCAGAAGAAAACTCATATATTTATCATAATGTCAGTGAAATTTTGGGCCTGAAATTTGTCCTGTTTAGAAAGAGCCCCAATATTATGAGTTTTTTTAAAACTACTCTATTTCTTTCTTTCCTGTTACAGGTATCTTCAAGCATGATGAGTAGTAACATTTGACACCACCAGTTGGATGACTAAAGATGTTTGTGCAAGATCTCGTCTGTGAATATTTTTAAAGGAAATCAATGTACAAATGATACATAAAATGTTAAAGAACCACTAAATTTGATATAGATTGCAAAGTTGCAGTGAACATTTTTCTGGACTATTCCAGTAAATCAGCATAATCATGCCTCTTCATTAAAAAAAAAAAAAAAATGTTTGTTATTTAATTATTAATACAATTTGAATTTGTATATTTTAATGCAACTTTCTATAGTGGCAGATTAAAGTTTGAAGTTGCTATTATTGATCTTGTTATTTATTAAGCCAAAGCAGATAACCGTAACCTCTTTTCTTGTTGACATTTGTTTATTAATCTTTAGCTGCCCAAAATGCAGTGTAGTTACTCAGTGAACATTTTGTCTGTTTTCGCCATGGTAGTACAGGGCGCTATTGGGGAATATTTGGGATCTAGTTTTGCTACATTATGATTAGTGGAACCAATGTTTTTTTGCATCCTTATGCCTCAACTGATAAGACTAGAATTGGTTCTCCATTTTTATGCCCCCTGTGCTTCCCATGAGGGGTCGAAGGGTCATGGGGCCAAAATTTCAAATTTGTTTTATCATGTTGCAATCCATCCCTCAAATTGTTTGTTCCTCTCATTGCTTGGAATAAAAAAAGTCAACTGTCATTCTGAACTAATGGTTAGTTCAGGAGTTATAGAGTAAAATAGGTCAAAGGTCAAATATCACATGCACAGTCGCCAAATTTTCAAAGTGCACCGATTTAATCACAACTTGTCTCAAAATACTCCTCTGGGCAAACAAAATAGTTTAGGAATTCGTTTGAGAAATGTATAACCTCAGAATAGATGAAATCACATGCTGAGTCAAAGGTTATGTATGCACATTCTATTTGACTTTGACTGCATAAACTCTGAACGGGGACATGACTATGAAAATTTGTACCAAATTGTGAATTAAGTATATGTTTGAGATTTCCTATAATAAGGGACCGTTCACAAACACTTGTAAGGGGGGCTGATGCAAAAAGGGGGGCCCCCCCTTTACAGACCTCGAAAATTTCAGGGCCCCCTTTTTTTTTTTTTTTATTATGGGTCAACCCCATAGAAAAGCATATAACCTCAATTTTTCCAGGAAAATTTGTGGTAATTTTTTTCAGGGCCCCCCTTAGGAGGGTCAACAATTTTCAGGGCCCCCTTTTTCCATCAGCCCCCCCCTTACAAGGGAGTAATTTGACCTATCTGACCTTATAACTCCTGAACTAAGAAAAATATGACCATTGACTTTTTTATTCCCTGTGATGAGTAGAACAATTTGAGATACATAACAACATGATGGGGCTATTTTTAAGTTTTGGCCCCACAGTGACCTTATATTGATACATTTATATTATCATCAGCAAAATCGATACTTAGTTAGAGACATTCCTGTAAAATTTAAGATATTGATGTTCCTGGTAAACATGTTAAAAAACAGAAAAAATAATAATAAAAAAATGAAAACCATAATAACTTATGTGTGGGTGTGTGTTTATGGTCATTTGAATTTTGGTAAGTTGGGTAACATAATATTAATTTAATATACCGTAAAATTCCGTCTACAAGCATATATATGCCTCTAAACGAGGTTTTTTTGACACAAGAGACAAGAGGCAGACACTCTCAACAAAAACGTTATTTGGTGTTTGAACAACTATAACTGATAAAGGCGGCTGTATAAACATGTATTGTAAGACCAATCTATTGCAATGTTTTTGAGAAGGGTATTGGCCTTTCATATCTTTCGTTAAAAAAAACCTCGTTTAGAGGCATATATGCTTCTAGACGGATTTCTACCGTATTTCACGTTTATGAATATTACCGAGGGGACTAATCAGAAGTCGTTATTTGACGTATGACAAAATTGACAGAAGTGTTCTGTCCCTATATTTCAAAACAACGTTTTTTGGCTGAAATTCTATTTACCAGAAAGTTGTTGAACTCATCATTGCAAAACAAACATCTATTTTGGACATACGCAGTTCTGGTTCTAAGCCGTTGTTTATCATGTTTATATGCAATGGTATTTTGTTACACATCTTATTGTTTAATTAAGGCAGGGCTGGCAATAAGTTTTCATGATGAATTTTGTCCTTAGCCCGCTATGCAATAATTCTGAGCCGGGGGATTTCCAAATGGCAGATCAAGAAATAACCGCCCCGCGCTTTGCCAAAATCCCCCCAATGCATATGCCAAATATTTGGAATTGGCATATTTAAGCCTTTTCGCTGTTTTCCTAAGACTTTTACAGCGCTTTATTAAAAAAGGTGCCCCATGAAAGTGTGGCAAAACTCGCTTTCCTCTTCCCCTTATGTCTTGCCAAAAAATAGCTTGTGCCCCCTTTCAGCTGACCAAAATATCACCACCCCCCATGTTACCCTCCCCAGAGCTCATAATTATTGCACAACCAGAAAATAATAGTTTTTTAAATGTCCCGGTTAAATGTAGACATTCCACTTGTATGTCTATTGAAAATTTGATGAGCAGGTGGAGGGGAGATGGGGTAAGGGCCAAGAGCCGCTTGACCTCTACTGCAATATACGCCCCTTGGGATCTTCAAAATTTCTAAATTACTCAGAATTTTAAATCACAACAAAGTAAGCCTATTCCTCTTAACCACGAGAAAGCCCTTTTCTTCCTGCAGTCAGTGCCGCCGAGAGCCATTACCGTGCGGGTCCGGGGATAAAATGATCGCACGGGCCCTTTTTTACGGCCCCTGAGGTATCTTTTAAATTATTTGCTTTTATGGACCCATTAAGGTATGCTTTCTTTATTTTTTACGGGGCCCCCTAGGACCCCGGGCCCGGGGGTAACACCCCCTAACCCTCCTTGTCGGCGGCACTGCCTGCAGTACACTATACATTACGGGCAATAACCAGGAGCGAATCCAGTTCCCACGGTCCCTGTACTCCCGTGTATGATTATCTGCCGTTATCATGGTTATTAAGGGGCTGTGCAATAATTATGAGCCCTGGGGGGAGGGTAAAATTGGGGGGGGGGAAGAAATTTTTGGCGAGCCAAAAGGGGGCAAGCAATTTTTGGCAAGCCGAGAGGGGGGCAAGCGATTTTTGGCACACATTCACGGGCGCCTTTTTTAATAAAACGCTCTAAAAGGCTTAAGAAAACAGTACGGAAACGCTTAAATATGCAAATTTTCCTGCTCGCTGCGCTCGCAACATACATAGGCCTATAGACCATTTAAAGTTTGCAAATTGGGATCCCAAAATTTGGCATGTTCAAGGGGGGGCAAAGATTTTTGGCCGGCCGAGAGGGGGGGGGCAAGCGATTTTTGGCGGGCCGAGAGGGGGGGGGGCAAGCGATTTTTGGCGAGCCGTTTGGAAATTTTACCCCCCCCGGGGGGCTAATAATTATTGCACTGCCCCTAATGCTCGTCGGAAGTTTTGTAAAATATGGGATGATTTCTGGGACGCACAAAAAAGTTTCATTTTTCAAAAGAAATTCGCAGAATGGTGCAAAAAGGTGTTCTTCGTCTAAATCAAGTAAAATAAATGTGCATAATGTATGTCCAATTATTTATCATGCACGCAATATTGCTCGAAATGCTTATTTTAACTCGGTTTCGAGACTAGTTGTCGGCCCTACGTGTTCCTGTCCAAAAAAGCATGCGAAGGTTTCGCGAAATCGATTTAAAAGTTGTTTTTGCTCTGAAATGTTCACAAAATATTCAAAAAGGTGAATGTTTTCACTTTGACCAGGCAATGTTGATAAAACTGTTGCAAAATTGTACAACTCCGATCGATCATATCCCTGGAGCTCATCTCAGAATTGCCAATATATGCCTAATCGAATTTGCCGTGATACATGGGGTGAGCGAAGCACGAGCAGGTAAAATTGGTCAAACCTGGATCCGCTCTTTCTGGCAATAACTCCCCTGTTACTGCCCCTCCGCCCTTCATTAATATATACGCTATATAAAGCCTACGATTACTAGCCATGCTACTAAATAGGCACTAGGCCTACTGTATAAACGCATGCCCTGTTTAATGTAACTATTTGTTTTGGCAGCCGTTCTTTCAAAATCCCGTTGGCCTACTTTAAATCAAAAAGAAAATAGCCTATAAAGAAAGAAAACCCATAAATAAAATATAAACACATAAATAAATATGTATTAATGTATAACAGTAGGCTAAACAGGGTGTTTCAAGATCGATGATATGCGGCCTCTGACGACGCTGTTGCGCATGTGCAGTTCAATTAGTCCGTGGATTGACCTTTAGATCTCGCGTTAGTCCAGGTCTAACGCGCAATCTGAAAAGTTAGTCCGCGGATTAACTTTCAGATCGCGAGTTAGGCCTGGACTAGTTAGTCCAGCTTTTGTGAATACCAATTAGTCCTGGTCCGTGGATCATCCTTAGACCAGGACTAACTAGTCCCGGACTAGGGATAATCCAGGACTAAAGTTAGTCTTCTTTTGTGAATACCGGCCTTTGTGTTTAGAGTAGAGTATTGAAGTAATCCTGTGCGTAATTTGTGTTCATTTTTATGGACAGGATTTTAAGATATGACCTTGTGAAA
Organism: Amphiura filiformis; assembly: GCF_039555335.1. Lineage (NCBI taxonomy): Eukaryota > Metazoa > Echinodermata > Ophiuroidea > Amphilepidida > Amphiuridae > Amphiura > Amphiura filiformis. The sequence goes on along the minus strand of NC_092635.1, from coordinate 15,996,191 downwards.
AATTATAAGTTTCATTTTGAGGCCAGTTTATATTATACTCTGATCACCTTACTGTTACTTAAATTATGAATGAATATGCACCACTAGAATTTAGTAGAAATGTGAATTAAATCTACAGAACTTCAGAAGTTGACATTGAAATTTAGATTTATTTTTTCATATCTTTGTAATCAATATTTGTTTTGTTTATTTTCATATCATTTACAGCCAATCTTGAAGGAGAAGATTACAAAGCAGAACGTATCCTAGAAGACATGTTTATAAGACGATTTCTCTTCGGAACATTTCATAATCTCATTGTATCGGAAGTAGTCATCAAGCGACGAGCTAATCAGATAATCCTGGCCTGTATGATGTTAAGATCCCTACCACCCAAGCAATATTACTTCTTAATAGGTTACACCGAGGAACTGTTATCTTACTGGTATAAAAGTCCTGTAAAGATGGAAATACAGCTGGTACTTGATAAACCGATATACAAATGGATTTAGTGTTTTCATATGGATTGTAGGAAACTGTTAATGATAGACTTCAGGACTGATCAATATTTAAGTGGAGGAATGAAAGAATTTTGAGGAAATGCAGTTTTCAGAAAGGAAGGGGACTGCAACATATGTAGAAATTTGAAGGAAAAGGAAAGTTATACCATGCCGACCACAGACATAAGTGGTCAGTCCCTTGTCTATAACCATAAAACCAATACTCAGAAGAATTCCATTTTCATATATGCCACTAAATGAGGGGTTTTTGATGAAAGAGACAAAAGGCAGATATCCTCCACAAAAACATTATTTAGAGTTTGAGCAACTAAACTGCTCAAATAAAGAAAGTCCGCAGTCATGTAACACGTCTTACACTAAAACCTGATCTTGTTATGAAAATTTGATTGATACGGTTGCAGGCAGAAGCTTGTTAGCTCCAATTTGATACCACATTTGCTACCAAATACTCAAAAGTGACAAAGACTGATACCAGTTTATGGAATTTGGTGCATTTTCAAAAGTTGCAAATCAAAACGATACACGCGGTCGAAATTGCTTAGCGTGGCAATGTGGTCAAGCTTGCTTGCCCACGATGAACCCATGTCGACTATCCCAAGTGCGCGCTTTATTCAATTGTTAATTTCAAACGCATGGATTGCTACAGTGCTTTACTGATGAATACTAGGGCACGATCGATCGATATGACCTAGCGGTTGTTTCGGCTATGTCAATGGTCGCGCTGTGCCATTCACCTCTACAGGTCCGCGTGGTCCGTTTTTAATTTGCAACTTTGGAAAATGCATCAAATTTCATATACTGGTATCAATCTCTGTGAATTTAGTGTTTTGGTGGCAAATGTGGTATCAAATTGGAGCTAACAAGATTCTGCACACGACTTTATCAATCAAATTGTCATAACAACATCAGATTTTGGTGTAGGACGGGTTACATTAGTGCGGACTTTCTTTATTTGAGCAGTTTATATTACTGATACAGGCGGCTGTATGCACATGTAATATTGTAAGACCAACCTATTGTATTACGTATTATAATGTTTTGTGAATGTGGAGGGTGTCTGCCTTTTGTCAAAAAACTCTTGTTAAGAGGCATATATGCTTGTAGACGGAATTCAATGGTATGTTGCCAATGCTACAGTAAAAATATAGAATGCTAGCAGGCAGCAATCACATGGTTCAACACCAGTGATAATGCTTAGATTCATGCAAAGATTATTTTCTGAGATTAATCATTGCTAATTCTCCTAAAGAAAACACACACTAAAAATCTGATTGGATCTACAAAATACTGCACAACAAATCAGAAGAATTTAAAACAGTTGTTTTAATGAACTCATTTGTAATTGATGGTATTCAAATTTGTTGGCCTGATGACTTTGATTTTAATAACATAACATAGCCATTGTCAGGTGACTACTGCTCTACTATACGCAGCATTGGTCCAGAAATCTGAAGATCTTGGGTTCTATTTCAGAGTTTCAGTGAATCATTTCACCAAGTGTTATATCCATGTTAGTTATGTAGTGGTGTGAAATAAAAGCAGTATTCTAGACATACAACATTGAAGTGGCCATGTATTGTTGATTGAGGATGCATTTAAATCTTTCACCTGTAAAATATTTGACATTGATGGGGAACCATGGTTGACTATACTGGTTTGTTGGCACACTTACAGCGCAACTGCGAATAAGCATTGATGTACTACTGAACATGAGGTGAACCAAAATATTAAAGCACCAGATAAAGAAGTGCTGAAGTTGCTAATCAAGTGCAATTTAGTCGCATCAACCATTTTGGTCATTTGCAGGGTTTCTGTTTTATACAGGATTTTAATAGTCAGATATAATATATATAATATAATATGATAACCATAATGATAAGATACAAAGAAGAAATGTTTTATTTTAATTTGCAAAAAGTAAATGTCCATAACTTGATAAATTTTGAAGAAAAAAACCCAAAAAAACTAGCTTCTTTGGTTTGTAATAAAGTCGTAGGCCTATGTACCACTTATGACCTTTTATCAACAATCATGTTGGAGAAAGAAAGTTGTATCATGCAGTATGCACTGAATTATCATAGCCATTAGGTGGACACTCCTGATGAACTAGATCTTTGACAGCGAGTATTCCCATAAGGGGCATGCTGGATGTGCTCCTAATTGTGGATAAGTGAAGGTCAGTATTGTGCAGTAATAATAACATGTGTACAGGCCTGTCTGTATGAATACATGTGTTATTGACTGGGTAAAACGGGTGAAGATTAGGACAGGAAATATGACCCATGATTTTGGCTTTTTCACAGGTCTTTCTACATCAATTTGATAATGCACTGTCCACATAATGATTTCTACAAAACCTAGTCACTAATCTGTGAAATGCTTTTTAATGGTAACAAAATATAAAACAAAAATTTGATTTCCAAACTTGGGCCCAAGTCTAAAACTGAAAAACAAAATGCATCTCCATTGCAATATTCCGGGTTAAGAGCAAGAAAGTCATATCAACCAATAACCATTGAGCGTGTTTATAGTGGCTGTATGCAAAAAAATTACTGCAATTTCCATTGATTTTGTAGTACTTATACGCTACTTAGCGGATAAGCTGGCTCACTATAAACATGCTCATTGTGACGTCACATACTCCTTGGTTATACAGCTTTCTTGCACCATCTGGAAGAATGCAAATATTTTCCTTGCCCCCCTCCCCCAGTTTTTCCCCTCCCACTTTTGAGGCAAAACCCCAAAATTACGTGAATTTACACTTTTGCAGCAATTTTATGCAACATTTGTCGATTTTTGTCGATGTGTACGTGTACCATGGTGCATCTCTTGAAATCAACTTGCATGTTGAAAGTGATGTTAAATAATGAATGCGGTGTATCTTTTCATAACATCTGCCATTGTATTCATTTACCATGTTTACAAAAAATATTGGTTTGGCAATTTTGTTTGTGTTTTTAACAGATTTTCATAATTTATCAAATAATTTCAAAACATTTGAGAAACTGTCACTTACTCCAAAACAGGTATAAATTTAGATTTTTTTAATCTGTGTGTGATGTGTGTCTGTGACAAGAAATTTCACAGTAAAAGTCAAAAACATTATTTTACTATAATATAGTAAATACCAAATAGAAATATTATCCTTCTAATTTTACTGTGTTTTTTTTCTACCTGGGAGTAATGGAGAGCGATAATTAGTATAAGATTTTTAGATGTCCAATGTGAAATTTAATTCGTGAATGTTGCTACATGAATATGCTAATATCTCCATAATATGCATTAAAGGGGAGGGTAAAGTCCACTTTTTACATCAAAGCCAAATTATACGCAAAACAGGTCTACATTTCTGAAAATCCAAGCGCCGGGATGCCATTAATTACCGCTGCCCACCCAGTAAATTATTTTCCCTGATTTGAGGGCAAAAATAAATTAAATAATTTACCCACCCAGTAAATTATCCTTATTTACCTCCCTGCTTTGCCCCCCCCTCGGTTCCTGGTGCCGGCACTGCCCGAGTCAAATTTAACATCTATATAATGTATGTTGCATTTAGACGATGTGAACAAAGATGTGGTCAAAAGTGGTAACCGCAACTGGAAGTATGTACTATCCTATGGGGCAATTTTATACATGTTTTTGCTTCTCATATCAAAACTGCAAGAGCAATATAGACCACTTGACATCATTGTTTATCAACAAAGGTTAGGGACTGGTCTATCGATATGCTTGAACGAACCGCTACACTGTTCAATGGCTTTCTTGTACTATATGAAATATGGTGGGTGAATTAAAATGCATGTGCCCTGAGCAAACTATGATGCGTACACACACTACAGGGCAAAGAACAATGGAAATTGCCATAATTCATGCGCATACTGCCGGGCAATGACGTCACATGTCAAGTGGTCTATAATAACCCAATTTGGAAATATTGTTTAAAGGCCCAGTGATTTGCTCATCCGGATTATCCAAAAAATCATCAAAATTCAGATTTTGGCACCTTTGTCATTGTCATAAATGTGCTAACATAGCCTGTGAGTGGTTCAGCCGAAAGCTGTGTATTTAAGACAAAATAAGACATTTTACATGAATCTGTAATTTAGATACTGACAGTATCTAAATTAGCTACATGTATTTGAATGGGGTTTCAACTTCGTCAGTACTGCTGTTTTCTTTGTTTTTTGCCCAAATACCAAATGACAATTTGAATGACTTATCCTTCACTTTTAAGCAATTTATAATCAATTTTAATTTTTCACTGAATGGGTCTTTAATGGTGGGTCTCAATGTGAGATAGAAAACACAAGTGAACTATCAGCCTATCCACCTTTATAACTGAAATAATGAAACAAGTTTGGATTCTTGGTGGTGTACACAAAATCATTGTTTTATTTTCATAGCACAAATTTACAACCATTCACAAATTTATGTTTTATACATTTCTACATATACATTCAGCTTGATACCATGTAACAATACAACATACATGTATACTGGAAGGTTGCTATTTCACATTAAGCCTAATGGATGGACACAGTCACACACAATATAACAGTATTTCAGTTTACCAAGTTCAGACAAATATAGCTATACATCAAAATATACATTGGTACAAAACTTACTCAGCTTAATGGCTTTATACATACTTTAAAAAAGTGCAAGTTTACATCGCTCAGTGTTAGAAATAAAGGCGGGCCCTCCGGTGGAGGGGGTTTTGTGAAAAGTTGTCGGCTTATAGAAATGCTGGCATTACTTGTTGATTTACGAGTCTGAATTCTTACAGAGTGTCGCAAATGTGGACCAGTGTAACAACAGTCTTCAAACATGTTTAATAAATTTGCATTTAGGCCTGTAGATTTGAAGCCAGAGGGGCCTAAATGGTCCTTAAAAACATTGCCTTGTTTCCAACATGGGTCAGGCTACAATTTGGTGCAATATTGGCATAGTGTTATAGGGGAGTCATCACAGTAAGTGTCCAAACACTTTTGCACTTGATTTTGGATATCATACTTCATCGCAACAAATAGTTTCACTCACAATGCATAAACCACATTGCTCATTGATTCCCAAATTGAAGCCTCATTCCCAGACTCGACCTACTTTTCCCTGTCAACATGGAGAATTTGCTACCTGTAATAAAAGATATATTGTTTTGGAATACTAAAGAAGAAAATAGGTTACTAGCATGTGTTTTTATTTGCATGTTTTCGCATCTACAATGAAAAGAGGAAACACATCATTAAGTTGAAACTGCACAGGTGACCAGCGAGTCATTTAATCATGATGAACACACCATGCACTGAATTCCAAATTATTTCTATTGACCTTAAAAACTTTCTGTGCTTCAAGTGACGACAGTGCTCTGCGTAAAAACGTAATCAAGGTGGTCAAGACAATGCAGATTCAGCTTTTGGTAAATTCATTTTACGCATGCATTATTTTTGAATTAGAGAACAAGAGATCAAGTTATCGTCGTTGACCGTACTGCGATGCACCGTTAGCTAACCCTGTGTGCCAGAGGATGATTTAAGGAAGCCCCATCATGCACTGCAAAAGTGTTATCACTAGAGTTTCAACTGCCACTTTACTTTTCAAATCCCATTGAATTCTCTGCAAAAGATGTTGTTTAAGTATTGTGTGTGTCATTATTACTTGGTCGATTTCAGAACAAAAGTGATGTATGCATAAAGGATAATTCACACCTTCTGTAGATAACATAAAATGTGAAATCGACCAGCATTTTGAATGCGTTTTATTGTAAATATATCAGTCCAAATTCAAATTTAACCATGCACGTCTATGCAGTGTGCGAGCAGTGGTGTCATGTTCACTCACACAGCTGTGCTAACCGCAAGTCAACACAGTGGCGTGATGGGTAGTGCTTAAATCATCCTCTGCCTGTGTGCCGACCTCATTTGAATATTTATTATGCTGTTATCATCTGATCTCCGTTAAAAAAAATGATATGCTTCCCTCCATTATGTACAGCATTGATCCCTTGTTCTCTAATTGAAAAGTAATGCATGCGTAAAATGAATTTACCAAAAGCTGAATCCGGATTCAGCTGTTTGCCAAATTCATAATGATATAAAGCAAAACCCATAACGAAATGATATGATGCAAAATAAACCTTGAGAACAATGCTTGTCAAGATTCTGATTTCTATCAAGGAGTTGCTTAACTATTTATATGCTAGTCACAATATATAGGCAAATGCAAACTGGCATTTTCAAGGAAAAATATCTGAGCTGGTAGGTTGGATATTACAGAAATTCCTGATTTTATAAGAACACATTCTTTTCTCTTAATGATTGTTAATACACTATGAGTTGTAAGGTTAAAAGAATATAGTGCAAAATGCAAAAAATATTCTGATGAAAATATTTGATATTTGATGTACTAAACATCCCATGACAAAAAATATCTGCAAAATTTAATGATAAAGTTGTATGAATGTCATACAACATGGATAGACATTGACAAATTTGTACATGCGTTTTAAAAATACTATGTAGTGACCTGAATCCACATTATACATTTAAGTACACTGATGGGAGGAAATTGTGTAAAGAACACAACTTATCATTTATAACTACCGTATTTGTTCCATTAACCGCCCATGCCCCTATAAGCACCCACCCAGTGACTGCGATATTTGTTTATTAACAGCCCATGCAAATCTGAATCATGGTCTGAAACATATGACACACTAATGATGATAGATGAATATTTTGGGCCTTTTTTACGCATTGCTGTTCTAAACAATGTAAAAAATAAGCGCCCACCCAAAATAACTTTGTTACACGCCCTGGGAGGTTAATGGAATGAATATGGTACATGATATAATTACAACTTGCATACTAACTATACTAAATTAATGACTTAACATAATTTTGTTGTAGTGCAAATGACAAAAATCAATTTTTTTCACCAGAACAATGCATGACCCAGAAGGGAAAGTGCTGTGTGATGGGAGAAATTAAAGGGCAAGTGCATTGATTTTTGTTATTTGCAAATCAACAAAATCAAAACCTCATTATAAAACCATCATTATCATAATCAAGGTATCAAAAATTTCCAAAATCAAAATTAAAAATCAAAATTCATCCTTGGTGGCCCAGAATTGCTCATCCGTAATTAAATTGACCGAGCACAGCGCTTTGTAGATGCAGGCGAGTCACACAGTAATACGCAAATGTGAATTCGCATCATACATTGTCAAATATCAAAGCATGAATTAGGGGTTCATTCATAAGATTGAGGGCATGCCCTCACACCTCGGGCATAAACAGCGATCATGCCCGAAATCCTATGAATGAACCCCGTTCATACATACCCAACATTCTTAGCAATTCAATACAGATGAAAATAATAAGGGTTTACAAGTTTAAATAACATTTCCATACCGTTTTCCTTCATAAATTGGAAGAAAATGAGTAGGTCAACTTGCAGGAAGCAGCTCGGCTCACGAGGTCAACGGCCGGGAGTCAACGCGTATCTTTTGCGCTCATCACATATTGATAAATTACCAAAAAGTTGACAAAAGTATCATATCGGAGAACATGCTGTAGATACCGATAGTACCGGTATTGGGGTATCGAGTATATAATTTAGTCTTCTTTTTTAGGAAATTAATGTATAAATTTATTGTTAACGATTCAAAGGTTTTCATGACATCATTTGGCAAATAATCTTAATGGATAGATGTCTTCAATAAGACTCCATGATTACATGTTAATAATTGAAATCCTTTGTTTTTTAACAAACAAATTGTACAAATTTTTTCCAGACCAACAACAGTCCAATTTGTCATGTTTTACACCAATTATATTTGACATCAAGTATTTCATATACATGTGTTAACAATACTAATATACATATGATGGAATGTCACAAACTAAAACAAATATAATATTTATCTTATGTACATCAAACAAAATAAGTTATATATATAAGCTCTACAAGTATATATAAAACACCCTATTTGTTACATTGCACACACAATACATTGAAGTACATATCACAGACTTTGATCAACACTATACTGAAGTCTTTGATCTTGGCTACTTATATACATACATTGGCTTGGTACTACAAAATGAATATCAGTTTCAGGGTTTAATAACATTTCTTTGGAAAACTGCTCGTGTAAATATAAATACATAAATAGAACATCAAATTTACGGATTATTACCATTTGATCACTACATGTATATTAGATAATTCTTGAGATGCTTGTAACTCTGTGATAAACACACACAAGTATACAGTGGTCCAAAAGATAGCATGCACATGCCTTGCAATTGATACATACTTAAAACCTTACATGGATGCAACAGGTACGTTTCAGCTTGGCCAAGAATTACCTAATATACAAGTAGTAAAGGAAATAACAACCATTTTTACAATCATACTGGTTCCAGTTTTGTATGATTTTTAAGAATGGGATAAATATATAAATTACACAGTGGATGTATAATGCTAGTACCATCACAGTATTACAGGTTAAATAAGTTCAAACCCTGTATGGATATAACTACACTCAAAATAAAATATCAAAAGTAATTCACTTTTGGCACAAACACAAAATGCACGCATGGTAAAGATTTATATAACACAACTGCCTAAAATAGTTGCCAGAAATTTAATATGCACTACTTACAACTTCAGGCAGCCACAATCTTCTATGTCAAAGCTATTTTGGGGGGGGGGTTATAATATTTCAACATTCAATTCACATTTCATGTAGAAATGTCATCTTGAATAGTTTGACCTAATTACAGTGGGTGTAACTTTTGTTTTTGTTCACAAGGATTCACCAGGCATCCTTCCTCCAAATAGATTACCAGTTTGAGAGAATGACATTATTCCTCAATTGCACAACTGTAGGTCAGCTAGTCAAGGTCACAGTACCACCCTGAAAAACTTTCATTCTTAGTGTGCATGTTTGCAATCTGCATGTAATGTGTGATACCGCTTATGTGATAAGCACTATATCTAACATACATCAATTTGGGGCCTTTCTTGGAAAATGCTTGAGGTAAATATGTTTTTCCCCCGGCATAACACATGAGGCTATACGGTGGCTGCATTCTCCTGGTCTAATTTCTTTATTAGTCCTCAATCATACTCCCAATAAAAGTGTAAAATGGGCACATTACTGTTGCTTATTGCATTCACCTGTCATACTATGTCAAATTGGATGAAATCAATTGAGTTTAACCTGGACTGGGTTAAACTTAGCTGTAGATGGGCACATCAAGTACTTATTTTTACTTTTAAATGTCTCACAGACATTGCTTCAAATTTTACTTTTACTTATTCTACACATTTCATATGCACAATAGGGCCAAGCTCAAACAGTTTAGTTATTCCAATATGGAAAACGTCTTCTGGAAAGAAAACTTTCCTTTATAGATCTTCAGTTGCATGGAACAGGCTTCCTCCCAATCTTCATATCAATTTTAATTTTAAATGAGTTTGGGGTGATTTTAAAAATGCAATTGGAATGTAAATTTTGAACACATTTGTATTATGTTTGGTTCCTTCATTTTGTATAATATAGAATCCTTATATTTTTATTATCATGTTCATGTATTGATGGAATTTCCTGTATAAATAATGAATAAATAAACTGATCTCCACAGTGACTGTTTACAAAACATGACGCGATCAAGGGGAATAAGTCGCTGATATCACTAATATTGATTTTGAACCATTGGCAACAAGGTAATCCCAAGCTCAATTTCTGTGGGGTTTGCAACAAAAGGCAGTATTTTTAAAAGAATTGATATATTTGATTATCAGACTCATTTTCCTCAAACATGTAACAAATAATGCTCCTTAGTGAAGGTTTACAGATATATTGATGTCAACCAAGAAGAGTAGGTTAATAATTGGTTTGCATAAGATTCTCATTAATCTTACAATGGAACATGATTTAGACCTACACTATTGGTATATTATGTTTTCGGAAGACTGAATTAGAAATGTGACAAAGCATCAACACTTCTACTATCATCTCCAGAGTGTTCAGTTCTTTGTAGTAGCTGGGGATGGGAGTAGAAGTGTTGCTGGTTCATTGCATTACTGATGAAGTCTTCCGATCGGAAGATGAAATGTTCAAAATGTGAGTAAATTTTTGGACTTGCAAAACATAATATACTACTAATATGGTATCTAACAGTCCTGATGAACTTATTTAAGGAATGATTTAGACCTATTGACTACATGACATATCTTAGACCAAGTCATCATTGTCCAGATCATACTTTAACCTTAACACTCTCACTGGTTTCTTCTCAATCTCCTCCAAATATGCATCCTCCTGCATTTCATGACGATGCAACAGCAAATTACGGAATCCTGCCTCGCTCAGACCCATATCCGACTGCAACAGTTTCAGCCAATCGATAGCAAACTCTGCCAGTGCGTCATGATTGAAAGGCGACTCCCCCAACCGGTTGAAACTGGCTAGTGGACTGAAATCATTGTTGGAGGATAGAGGAGGGGGGACATCAAGACTGAAGTGGGGTATGGTAGGTGTATCTTGCTGGTTTGGTATGGAAGGAGGGATTTCAAGATGGTATGCTAACCAGTCCTGTTGGAAACAAAGAGATAAATAATGCTGTTAGAGAGTCATGCACTCAGCAGCAGCTCTGTTGATCACTATTTGTAGCATTAATAGGTGGAAAATACAATAATATTATGTAAATCTTAGCGGGAACCGTATAAAGATAGTAAATATGACACTTGTAGCTTTAATGGTTCATGGTTCTTTTAAGGTCAAAATGGTGTCAGCCATGTTGTTTTTTCCATGTCCCAATCTGTCCTGGAACTGTTTGAATATTCACCATCTAATTGCAGGCATGACTTGCACATGAACAGTTGTAAATCCTGGAGGATATTATTTGATTCTGACATCCACTAGGAAAAAATGTTACAAATGAGTGAATGAAAATTTACTTTTGTGTTTATTATGTAGATTATATCACAAAACTTACCATATTGTTTTTGAGTATGTGGTAGACTTGCAAGAGACTTTTTTGACCTAACAAAAGAGAAAAATGGAATAGAACAAGTTGTTATAGAATACTATTATTTTTTCTTGAATAACCTTTTTTGTTCAATAATAATTTATAACATTATTATGGATTAAAAATTAGACTTGAAGAAAGTTTTTAGGCTTACCTTCAGGGTTTTGGCATACAGTTTCAGCTAGCTCTGTCATGAAGTGACTCACAAATTCATAGGGGGAATCTTCCAAGGGATATGCAGTGTAATCGTCCAACAATCTAGTCAACATATCAAAAAGGCAAATGATGTTAGTGATCCATGGCTTCAACTTACTCCAAAACAATTGACATTTTTACACCATTAGAAACCTAGGACAACATAAGATTTTTGTGCATAAACTTTCTTGCAGATCCGGTCCTTTAACAAAGATATCCAATTTGGAAATTACAATAGAGGCTGCTGTGTTGGTGTTTTTTATTTGATGCGTACCAGTCCTGTGCAATATAATAGAGGGTATGCAATACTCATGAGAGTCATCCTCATTTAAATAAGATTATGTCCTCCATAAGGTACCACAGGACAATTGGCATGATAATACAATAAATTAGGTATGAATGGTTATGGAATTGATCTAGAGACATTGCATACATGTCTTTGTGAATGCTGCGCAGTTTGACCAGCGAATGAGGTGGCGATGTGATGATGACCTGATTCAATTAGCTAATCAGAACCCCAGTACTGTATACGCGATAAACTGCGCCAAATTGGCAGACCACTGAAGAACCTTGCTAAAATCTATTGGTACACTACTTACTCATTGCTGAGATGCCCAATCATCTTATTCATGTTTTTCTCTAGCCATTCTGAATTACGTTTGATAAACACCACTGCCTCTTGAGATTTACCTTCCAGTCCACCTGTATGATATTGACAGGGATATGAGGGGCGATTAAGAGGAACTATCTGTTATTTTTGAGAATATAATTGCCACGGTCAAAAATAGATTTTCTTTATACTTTCATATTTGATGGACCTTGACCTCAAACTAACACACATGGTATAAATTTCGGAAAAATATCCCGTTGCCATGGTAACAGGCAAATTTCAATTTTAGGCCTATTTTCACAATTTTTGCATTTTCAGCAGTCAAATTGTCAAGTTTTGAAGCCAGTGTTACTAATATACACAATATAAATATGATTTTTTCTTTATAAGGTATGAATAGGTCAAACCTTAGATGCCGCAATGAAAGTATAAAAATAATCACCAGATGTCAGGGTGGGTTATACCATTTATTTGAAATAGGGGTGTTTTTCAATTTTTTCAAAGTATGCAAATATACCAATTTTGTATAGCTCATAAACCATATGGTAGTGTTCCGATTTCAACATCGACCACAGCATGTTGAGATGATACATTGGTCTTATGAAAAAGTTACATTTGAGCTTGGGGAAAACACATCTGTATATACAGTGTTGCCAGACATTTTCCTATTTTTCAAATTCAACACAAATCTCACCTTAAGTTAAATGATGTGAAAATGAAACATCATCCTTTCAAGGAACATTTATTAGAAAGAGAGTTTTTATTCATATCAAATTTGATCAGTTATAATGGTCAGTGTTGTTCTAAACCACATGGGTGATGCCATAATTAGGATTTAATTGTGATTTGTGGATATTTTCAACTTTTTACAAGTCATAAAAATACCAAAATGCATTTCTATAATAAAGAAAGAAACATCGACCTCGTCATGTTGAGATGATATATTGGCCTTATGAAAAAGTTATTTTGATCTGGGGCGGGTAAGACATCAGTTTATACAGTGTTGCCAGATAAACCACATGGGTGTTGCCATAATTGGGGTTTATTGTGAGGTGTGGATATTTTCAACTTTTTACAAGTCATAAAAATACCGAATTGCATTTCTATAATAAAGAAAGAAACATCGACCTCGTCATGTTGAGATGATACATTGGCCTTATGAAAAAGTTATTTTGATTGGGGGGTAAAACATCAGTTTATACAGTGTTGCCAGATATTTTCCTATTTTTCAAAATTCAACACAAGTCTCGCCTTCTAAGTTAAAAGATATGAAAATGAAACTTCACCTTCATACGGAACATATCTTTTTAGAAATAAAGTTAATTTCATATTCAATTTGATCATCTGGGATGGTCAGTGTTATTTCTAAGCCATATGGGTGTTGCCATAGCTGGCGTTTAATATGACAATTTAGATATTTCCAGCTTTTTACAAGTCTTAAAATATACACATCCTTGTTATTGTGGAATGAACGCAATATTAAGGTTAAAAATTACCCTAAGAACACTTAGTATGTGAATTTAAACTTTAAATTTGAGTTCGGAAAATATTTCCTTCTATACAGTATGACCAGTTATTATCACATATATTCAAAATTCAACGTATGTCTCACTTTAGGATTTATATTGTTTAAATCGCTGCCATGAATAAACCACATGGATGATGCCACTATAAATGGAGTTAATAGTGAAATGTGGATACATTTTCAATTTTAAAATGACACCTTATTAAAGTTACAGCTATAGTATTCCAATTTTTCATTTAAAGTACACAAATTTGTCCTAATTTGGCGCTTTTATGGGCACTTTTGCCTTAATGCACCCAATTTGGTGTATTGTCTCCACTGCAAACCCACCAATCGACATACCAAAATTTCTAAGGTACCTCCAAACCCGTGGCACATCCCCGTATACCTTTAACCAGGGAGAACCCCCTCCGGGGTCATGTCATAGGTATACTGTGCCCAGTAGTCCTCTTTTTCTACTTGAAACAGATATTTCCTCAGACAACTTTTATCAACATTTGGTGATTTTTTATTTTGCTTTAACCCTACAAGTATCTGCAAAAGTGTTCATATAAATCTCCTTCAGTCTTGAAAGCTTAATTTTAGTTGCTTCCTTTTTACAAGCTCATACAAATTCATGTCATCAATGAGCAGGGATGCTTGAATGACAGAAAATTAGCAACAATATCATGCAACATTTCAATGGTCATTTCTTCTTCATACTTTCGACTCTCCTAGAGCTCCTCTCGGAAAGGTAACTGGACATTAATTTGTCTGGCTGTGAAAAGGTTCTGTGCGTTATTGTCTTTGACTATTCTCATATCTTTCGAGACATTTGCTGGATCTATATAGTTTTTTTTTGCAAGTATAGTTGGGATGTGTGCTTTAATAATATGGGGTAGGCGTAATTTAAACATTATCTTACTCTTATATGCATCTTTTTGCAATGTAACAATCTTATGTTATTTTAATTTATTTTAGCCTAGCTAGTATGTGTATATTGGTAAAAACATTATGGCTTTTATGTATATTTTAAGTATACATGTTTGATGTTTTCTGTGTTGTATTTTAAGGGGTTGGTCACCCACCTTTGCACAGTATTTTTGTCGGACCTGAGAGCACATCAGACATATCAAATTGCATTTTGAATATGAGGAATGTCCTTCTAATATAAAATAATTTTGATTTTTTTTTAAATTCGGGATACAATAAAAATTTTAGGGTAAATTATGTATATTGATTTTTTAAATTTTTTGACATATTACAGTTAATTTAATAAATCTAATGATGTGTACTTAAAGTGTATGTAGCTGGGATGAAAAAGCCGACCACTAATCAATTAATTAATGTTAATTGAAAAATTTGACTTTTCATAGTGAAGATATAGATTTTTCCCCAAAAGACCTTAGGTGTTTTGGTGAAAAATCTATATCTTCAATACTGAAAGGTCAAATTTTCATATGGACGGCTTTTCATTCCAGCTACATACACTTTAAGTACATATCACTAGATTTATACAATTTACTTTTGAGATCTGTTAAATTTCAAAAATATCAATTTTTAATCATTTGCCATAAAATTTTTATTATATCGCACATTTCAATATGTCTGATGTGCTATCAGGTCCACAAAAAATATGTGAAAACGTCGCTATTTGAACCCGTATTACTTATAAAAATATCGACATCTCACTATTAAACCCTAATTATGGCAACACCCATGTGGTTTGGAACAACACTGACCATTTATACAACTGATCAAATTTAATATGAAAGTAAATTTCATTTTAATAAGCTTTCCTTGTTGTGGTGAAGTTTCATTTTCGCATCATTTAACTTAAGGTGAGACTTGTGTTAAATTTCAAAAATAGGAAAATATCTGGCAACACTGTATAAACATATGTTTTCCCCAAGCTTAAGTGTACATTTTTCATAAGACCAAATATGTATCATTTCAACATGGTGAAAGGAATGCATACCATGGTATTTTGGTATTTTTAAAACTTTAAGTTCAAAATAACCACATCTCGCTATTTAACCCTAATTATGGCAACACCCATGTGGTTCGGAACAACACTGACCATTTATACAACTGATCAAATTTAATATGAAAGTAAATTTCTTTCTAATAAACTTTCATTTTCAACCTAAGGTGAAACTAGTGCTGAATTTTGAGGTCGATGTTTCATTTTCACATCTTTATTTTAGGAATGCATGCCATTGTATTTTGGCATTTTTAAGACTGAAAAATAGCTGAAAAGGCTGAAAAAAGCTGAAAAAAGCTCAACATACGTTGAATTTTGAATTATGTGATAATATCTGGCAATACTGTATAGAAGGAAATATTTTCCGAACTCAAATTTAAAATTTAAATTCACATACTAAGTGTTCTTAGGTTAATTTTAACCTTAATATTATTCATTCCACAATAATTTTAAAGGTGTGTACTATTTTTAAGACTTGTAAAAAGCTGAAAATATCTAAATATTGTCATATTAAACGCCAGCTATGGCAACACCCATATGGCTTAGAATAACACTGACCATCCCAGATGATCAAATTGAATATGAAATTAACTTTCTTTCTAAAAAGATATGTTCCATATGAAGGTGAAGTTTCATTTTCATATCTTTTAACTTACGGCGAGACTTGTGTTGAATCAAAATAACTTTTTCATAAGGCCAATGTATCATCTCAACATGACGAGGTCGATGTTTCTTTCTTTATTATAGAAATGCATTTTGGTATTTTTATGACTTTTAAAAAGTTGAAAATATCCACAAATCACAATAAAACCCCAATTATGGCAACACCCATGTGGTTTAGAACAACACTGACCATTATAACTGATCAAATTTGATATGAATAAAAACTCTCTTTCTAATAAATGTTCCTTGAAAGAAAGATGTTTCATTTTCACATGATTTAACTTAAGGTGAGATTTGTGTTGAATTTCGAAAAATAGGAAAATGTCTGGCAACACTGTATATACAGATGTGTTTTCCCCAAGCTCAAATGTAACTTTTTCATAAGATCAATGTATCATCTCAACATGCTGTGGTCGATGTTGAAATCGAGCACTACCATATGGTTTATGAGCTATACAAAGTTGGTATATTTTCATACTTTGAAAAATTGAAAAACACCCTATTTCAAATAAATGGTATAACCCACCCTGACATCTGGTGATTATTTTTATACTTTCAATGCGGCATCTAAGGTTTGACCTATTCATACCTTATAAAGAAAACAGTATATATATATTGTGTATATTAGTAACACTGGCTTCAAAACTTGACAAATTGACTGCTGAAAAATGCAAAAATTGTGAAAATAGGTCTAAAATGAAAATTTGGCTGTTACCATGGCAACGGGATATTTTCCCAAATTTATTTCATGTGTGTTTGTTTCAGGTCAAGGTGCATCAAATATGAAAGTTTAAAGGAAATCCATTTTTTGACCGTGGCAAACATTTTAAAAAAATTCTCCAAAATAACAGATAATGCCTCTTAATAAGTTCGTAGAACAAGGTATTTGAAAGAGTACTAGCCAAATACTTTCAATCTCAATCTTGAACATGGTCACTGCATACCTTAATGCCCCCATCACAGTTTTTCTTGCAACTTTCTATATCAACAAAATGGAAGTCTTCCGATTGCTCCATGAGCAACTCTTCAGCGGAGGCTCACCAGCAAACCTGCTATTATGAAGGTAAGGCTTAAGATTCTAAAATAGGTTTCATTAACTGGAGGCCGTGCCTGGACCACAATATGGTTGCTTTAGTTAACTGACCCCTCTGTTGTGAATGGCAGCTTGACAAACTGAGAATAGGGTACAGGACACCTTTAACCTAATATAGATGACACTTGTCTCGGTCCTCATTCTAAGTGTATAGAAGGTGTGGACCTGGTCAACTGGTATCAATTTAGTGCATAAAGATTCTGGACGCCATCTAGAAGACACCCTGGAATACCCAATTGGATTTATAATTGAAAACACTTTAATCAGAGTTGTCATATTTTTTGGCTATATCATCGTTCTTGTTTGGTTCTTTATTCATTATCAATGCCACTGTACCAGCACGTATATCGTTAGTGGTGACATCAGCAAGACGACCTTCAAGGACGCTCAATCCATCCTTGAACTCTAAGGACCAATTTGTTGCTGTTGAATATCAAGGACTTCATCACCATTAATAGCAACTGTACATTGTTAAATTTCATTTGAGTTTTTACCACCGTCAGGATTTCCATGATGACCCTGTGTTTACTTCTGCTTGTACCTATGAATTCAAGGAGGTAGGCTTCCTCTGCAGAGTGTCCTGCTCATATACAGCGATGCAAAAATCAAATATTTTTGCAGTAATGTTTTGAAGGAACAAGCTTTCAAATGAGACCAAATTCATTACCGTGCGACAAAGAAGCATACCTTGTTCTATTAACTTCTTGACTGCCCCTCGTACATAGTATAGGGAATATAAGTAATATAAATATATCCATCTCAATAAAAATGATCTTAAAGGATATTCTAATATTAATAACAGAGCAAATATTGAGGAATCAACATTACAATACGGTCTACAGTTCTAATTCTAGTCTAAAAACTATCCATGAAAAACTCTTTTTTGTTGATAAACTGTCTATTTTTAGATACTTAATCTTCCCAAAAGCCATTTCAAACAAATCAAATCAAATCAAATTTTATTAGAATAACACTTTCGTTATAGTGGCACTCATCAGACATCTGTCAGTGCATCCAACATACATGAAAATGTTACAAAAAAACGGAAATACAAGAAATGAAAAACTATGTAGAATGAATTGAAAGATTTACCTGCATCTTCACATGTAAGGATTTGATGACAGTAGTCTGCGGTTGTTGCAAGGCTTGCCAATGTGCTGGCCTCTAGAGGGTGCCCTACTAGTTCAGCCAGTCCTTCTACATCATGTAGTTTGTTGTACAGACAACTTGCTATTATCTGTAGAATTAATGTACAAAGCACCTTGTAAAAACTACTCCTTTAAGTATTTGAAATGTCTTATCCCACAACCCATAAATAGGAATATTCGCTTCCTTGTGCATCCAAGATGGCCACCGTGGTATGAGCCGCCATCTTGGATGTGCAGTAAAGGTGAATTTTAAAACTGAAGAATAACGTATAATCATTTGAAATGTTTATGAAGTAATTGTAGTATTGTTTCCCTCACTTGCATATCCAAGATGGCCGCCATGGGTATATGCTGGTGTGTGAAGGAAATGTTAACTCTTAATGTCTTTATTACTAACCCCTTGAGGTTAATATCAAATTAATGTAGTTCACACTATTCTAATATGGGAATTAAGTATTCCATTCCAATTAAGCCAAAGTCAGATAATCTACAGTAATATACTGAGCTGCACAATAAAATAATCAATGAAGTTTATAATAACATTTTGATAACAGAATTCCCAGATCATAATCCATGCATCCATACCTGTACAGTATCCCTGGGGTATTGTGAGCACTACGGATCTTCTTAGTACAAAGGTTCTGACGTAGAGTCTCAAAGAACACACACAGTGGCAAAGGAATTGTTACTACATACCTGTATCCCTGGGGTATTGTGAGCACTACGGATCTTCTTAGTACAAAGGTTCTGACGTAGAGTCTCAAAGAACACACACAGTGGCATAGGAATTGTTACTTACATACCTGTATCCCTGGGGTATTGTGAGCACTACGGATCTTCTTAGTACAAAGGTTCCGACGTAGAGTCTCAAAGAACACACACAGTGGCATAGGAATTGTTACTACATACCTGTATCCCTGGGGTATTGTGAGCACTACGGATCTTCTTAGTACAAAGGTTCTGACGTAGAGTCTCAAAGAACACACACAGTGGCATAGGAATTGTTACTACATACCTGTATCCCTGGGGTATTGTGAGCACTACGGATCTTCTTAGTACAAAGGTTCTGACGTAGAGTCTCAAAGAACACACACAGTGGCATAGGAATTGTTACTACATACCTGTATCCCTGGGGTATTGTGAGCACTCTGGATCTTCTTAGTACAAAGGTTCTGACGTAGAGTCTCAAAGAACACACACAGTGGCATAGGAATTGTTACTACATACCTGTATCCCTGGGGTATTGTGAGCACTACGGATCTTCTTAGTACAAAGGTTCTGACGTAGAGTCTCAAAGAAC
Organism: Amphiura filiformis; assembly: GCF_039555335.1. NCBI lineage: Eukaryota > Metazoa > Echinodermata > Ophiuroidea > Amphilepidida > Amphiuridae > Amphiura > Amphiura filiformis. Next base: position 15,976,155 of record NC_092635.1, on the reverse strand, counting down.
ACACACAGTGGCATAGGAATTGTTACTACATACCTGTATCCCTGGGGTATTGTGAGCACTACGGATCTTCTTAGTACAAAGGTTCTGACGTAGAGTCTCAAAGAACACACACAGTGGCATAGGAATTGTTACTACATACCTGTATCCCTGGGGTATTGTGAGCACTACGTGATCTTCTTAGTACAAAGGTTCTGACGTAGAGTCTCAAAGAACACACACAGTGGCATAGGAATTGTTACTTACATACCTGTATCCCTGGGGTATTGTGAGCACTACGGATCTTCTTAGTACAAAGGTTCTGACGTAGAGTCTCAAAGAACACACACAGTGGCATAGGAATTGTTACTACATACCTGTATTCCTGGGGTATTGTGAGCACTACGGATCTTCTTAGTACAAAGGTTCTGACGTAGAGTCTCAAAGAACACACACAGTGGCATAGGAATTGTTACTACATCGTTGGTTACCCTCTTGATTAAGGTTTGTAGCACAGCATTTGGTATGTCCTTGGATTCTGCAACAAAGGTATCGATATAAACATTTTTGACTTCAACACTACTTATTTGATCGCTAGCCAGGAGCACTTTCACAGTACCAACTGCAACTGGATGTTATGGCTCTGATGATTTATGGCTTGTTGACAACCTTCGATGACGTCACACTAGAAGCAGATGACCTCAAAGGTGTTGTCCTCGTCCCCCTGTCCTCGTCCCCCAAGACCACCAGGGGGACGAGGACAACACCTTTGACGTCAGCACTTGGTGCTCAATTGAAGCAAATGTTGGGGTAATTGGAGGTAATTAGCCAAAAGTCTCTGGGAACTTCACATGGACTTCCAATGGGGTCTATGGAATGGAAAAAAGCTTGATGGAGGGGCCGTTACCCGTAGTGCAAAGTATACTGAGTACCCTTCAGGGACACCATTTCCGTATTTATGAGGTACATGCATCACATCAGCAAAAATGTGTTAAGGAACTCTGATAAAAGGTGTAGTTTCTTCATACATACCTGTTTGGTTTGACATGTTACGACTTTTCTTTGGTACACAGCCACAAGGCAATTCCCTGAGTGAATCTAGAAATCCTACAGAGACTTCTTTATGGAGTTCTACTGTAGTCAGATGGCCAATAGATGCTTTGATAGCACTGTAAGAAAGAATCATAAAAATGATCATGATGTATCATTTCATATTAAGGTGGCTGTATCGGCTACGGTGTCATGCTCAAAACTCCTTGAAAATGATATAGGGTGTGTGTATTGATGAGAAAACCTTACTTGCCAAGTTTTAATTTTTTCCAACAAAGCGTTTTTGAGTTACGCAATTTTTTGTCATCTCAAAATCCCATTGAATTACTACAGGGGAGGGCTTTTGGCACTTGGCCAATTTCTCAAAATAGCAACATTTTTTAAAGCAAAGATTTTATTAAAACTGATTTTTCTCTCCTTTATAGCAGTTGTATATAAAAGTTTCATTTTCTGCCAATATATCACAGAATAATACAAACCAAGTTTATTTTCTAACTTAGTGTTACTTAAGTATATATTTAACAAGAATGTTGGTACTTTTTTATGATTTTTTGATTTTGTCTAGAAACACTAAATTATCTAAATTCTAGGATTTTTTTAGCCAACAGGGAAGGGTGCTATGGTTACCAAACTTTCAGGGATGGTAAATAAGATTAATATCTGAATTCTCTCATCAGTTTTTTCCAATTAAGTGTTTCTATTTTAAGCTATAGTGTTTCTAACATTCCCTAAATTAAAAATGGAAAAAATAATTGTTTTCAAAAAGTAAACACTTTATCCAACAAAACTGACGACAGAATTTAGATATTAAGCTTATTTACCATCCCTGAAAGTTTGGTAACCATAGCTCCTTCATAAGTGGGCAAAAAAAATCAAGAACTGTCAAAATTAAGGGAATTTTCAAAAAAATAAAGAAAAACAGAAGAATTGTTACAATTCTTATAAGACTCTTAAAATAGGTGGGGAAAATACTTTTCTTTGTTATGTTAAAGATTTAAATGAATAGACCTGATTGATCAGACACAGGAGCTATTTTTCTGCAAGGGTGTTGTATCCGAGGCAGCTACCTTAATGCTAAAAATTGATACTATGACTCCAAGCAAGCAACATTACACAGGGTTAACAGGGGTCAATTTATATGCATGGTAAATGTATAAAATGTTCCAACTATTTCTTGTCTAATGGTTATGCCACAAATGAGCCAGCAAACCGCCCTTGTACCAAATACTGTGACTACAAAAAACCACGCCTACATCACTACTAAACTTGAGGCGAGCAAAACTTGAACGACAATATGCCTAAAGATCGTGTACATGCTATGCACTTACCCATCAATGTAAAAGGAGAGTAATTCATAAACACAAGCTAACCATGGAGGCACAGGAACTGTTTTACCTGGTATGCAGTTGGGCTCAAAGATACTCATGTCATCATCTCTGTAATGTACAAAATAATAAATTTACTACTCTCTACGTTGACATATTGGAAGGATTGTGATTTGACAACATAAGAAACATTTTAGTTGGGTTGTAAAAACATTTTTATTTCATATATACTTCAATCCATCTATCCTACACCATGCAAAGATACTATTTTATTTTTAACTCCCAACCTTTTAGATGATTAACTCACTTTTCAATCATGGCTATGAGGACATTAGCCAATGCATTAGGGTGATCTGTACACAGTATTAATACATCTACTATGGGTTGTATAATATCAGGTATCTCACAGCTTTGGTTGCTATAACACTGTTGCCCAGGACAACAGATACCTCCACATCCACTAGTGTTGGGGGATGTAGATGATAGGCTCTCCTGAGATGACTGACACATCTTCTGATCTGCAGTTATTAAAAAAAAAAAAATTAATTATACAAGCTATATTGATAATGCAAAAGGTGAGTTGATTGAAATCTAGGAGGTATTTTCTTTTTCTCTTTGCTTTCCACATAACTCATGTTTATAATGCCCAAATCTGAGAGTACAACACTAGTAAGGCAAAAACAAAATTGTTGTGTTGCCCTAAATGGGAAAAATCAGCTGGGGTAGTCGGTTGGCTGATTTTTTTTATTTGATTTTATCTTTGGCCAAATGTCACCATGCGGTTCACATACAGTTTTACTTAGTGTGTATACCATTGGTTAGCAGTTTTAAGACAATTAGCCTTTTAGAGGTATGGCGGACACAATAGGATGGCGCTGCTTTGAAATGGGTGAAGGCTTTTGAATTTGGTGGGTTTTATCCATATTGAATGCTGGTCTCCTATTGTGTACGCCATGCTTTGAAAAGGCTTATTTGTTTTTAAAAAAATCTTGCTCAATTAAGAAGGGGTTGAAGCTGTCAACTGGTATGCATCACCTACCAGTAATAGTAAAGTTATGGACATATTTGACAGACTTACACATCACATTCAGCTACACTCTTTATTCAAATCATGTAACTTTACATATTAATTGGCAAATCATCACAAATTTTATTGAATTTATTTTGAGGAACTTCAATGTTATATCATAAATGAAAACCCTTACCAGCATTTCTAACCAGTAACACTGGAAGCAGATTGTCACGAACCAACAGAGCCTGTAAACATCAAGAGTAAGATGATTAACTATCATGTATACAAAATGACAAACAAACCTAAAAAATAGACACACACATTTCTCTTAAGTTGCAAAATTGCTCTCCAAAATAGAAATTAGATTACAATATCATTTGATAAATAAATATGCATGATCATGAAGAAATGTATCACTATTTTTTATCCCACTTTGAAATTATGATCACAACAGGTAACTTTCTTAGTGCAAATAATCGCATTTAAATTTTAATATGAAGTCTAGAAACTGTTTCACAATAACCTATGATTAATTTTATGCTTGATTTAGTAGGTCTTTTACATGTAATAAATAAAATGTCAGATCAACTGCAAGTCTTTGTGAAATGACCCCTCTTCATTCAAGTCTTTGTGAAATGGCCTCTATTCACTGCAGCAGTAATGTGCTTTCAAGTTGAAATCCATACATCCATATGAAAGACATGAGATTAATCTCCAACACAAACAAAGGGTGTAGATTTCAAATGAAATCACATATTTAGGAAACAAATTTGAAATTCACACTCCCTGTGTGGGAGATTAAGGTCATGTCTTCCACAGCTAGGGGGTGTATGGATTTCAACTGGAATAGCCCTGATTATCACTCTCATACCTGTAGAATCATTGCATAGTTGGGTGATGGTTGACTGGATAGCAATTTGAGTAAGATAAACACAGCTGACCTCTTCTGTACGCCCTCAAAGCTGACAATAATAATTACAAGCACATATTACGATTAAGAATCCAATTGGTACATCTACTTCTGAATTAGTTATCAGTATGAAAATTTCAATAATTTAGTAAGATACTTAATTCTGACTCCAGAAGATAAAAGAAATGCAAGGTTGCAAATAGATCCAACAATTTGACATAAGCGACTGAAAATGCTGCAGGTCAGATGAAAGTGTTTCTTGTGAGGAAAATAATGTTGATATTGTAGCCAACTTATTTCCCCTGAGTCTCAAGAATACAAAGCTCTGGCAGTACACATTATCATCAAAAAGAACTAAGCAGTCTGCAAGAGAAACTAAACTAAATTTATCTGTTAAATTTGCTTTGCAAAGACATCCTACATGAAATAAGGTTATTAAATGTAGACTTTCCTGAAACCCTTAGTTCTTGGTACATAAATCCACAATACTTACCCCTTTTCACATCCATAGAACACCTCCATGCGTGTCCACACCATCCATGGTATCACCATCGGCACACCTTCCTTCTCCGCATCTTTAAGCACCATTCTCTTATGCTGAAACCCTTTCTTAAAAACCTTATAGAAATCTTGCAGTGGTGATGCTACCACCGCCATGGTGGACAACAGGCATATGCAGCAATTGTGGATGTCTGAATAAGGTTGGACAGTCACTTGTTGGTCAAGTACGGCCTGGACTGAATTGGCAGATGACCACAGGAAATCTAGGGTGGTCAGTAAGATGGCTGTGATGTCAGATCTGTATTGATATAGGATTCAAAGACACACATACATAAAGTTTGGTGGGATTGCAGGTTTTCAAATTAATTTCAATTTTTGAATGATCAAATCCAATGTAATTTCACACAAATGGAGACAATAAGAGGAATCGGACAATTGCACAAAATTGATGTATTCTAAAACTTTTTCTATCACTTGATTGAAACATTTGATACTCATATAGTGCGGGACTGTGGGCAGCAGATATACATACCTTAATTGCTTGGTTCTTTTATACGATGGCATAGCTCTACTATATCTCTGGGATAAAACTTTGAGTGAATCTCGTAATACTAGAGCAAGAATTCTTTGGGCATGACGTGGTGGGCATGAGGCAAATAGTTCCTGCTGTAATCCTTTCATGTGTAGATTCCACATCTGAATGCTGAATGATACTCTCTCATCCTACAGAATCAAATAAACAAGTATTATATTTATATACTTTGATCAGCTCATAATCGGTGGGAATTGTTAGGCTTATACCATTACGCCGAAAAGTAAACCCATGTTAAGAGTGATATAATTTACCTGTCTTGTCTATATTGTGTGTGTTAAATAATGTAGACAAAATATAGGATTCCAATTAATAACTTGTGATGCTTCTGGCGAGATGTCATAAAACAATTCTCAAAATAAAATATATTGATATTAATCCGCGATGTTATAAGGCCCGCCGATTACGAGCTGATCAAACTATAGGTTAATATAATAACAGCATATTATTAGTTGAGAAATTGGACAAAATAATGCCCGTGTCCTGAACGTTGATACTTGTCTAATGCACTCGCCAGCAATTTCTCAAGCAACAATACACAGTTTTTTACCTACTTCACACAAAAGAAAAAATACCATGACTTTGCTATTCTTGTACAAATATAGTCTCCACAGCAGCCAGTTTGGTTCCGCTCCCTCCACACAAACAGTCTGCCAATGATCACGAACTGGTCCTTTTTGATTCGCTAACGGTTTTCTGCCGACGTCATCCAGCTTGACGTCAAACAAAGCTTTCAATTGGTCGATCGGGTAGACGGCTACTTTATTATTCATGAGCAATTTTGACCTGCCATCTCGCCAGCTGAGTGAGGTCAATCAAGTTCCCGTATGTACAGCTCTACGGCTACAATCGTAGCCAATCAGAAACGGCGTTATAAGTGGCAATTGGCAGACTGTTTGTGTGGAGGGAGCGTAACCAAACTGGCTGCGGAGGAGACTAGTACAAATATTCACTAAAAATGTCAGAAAATACAAACTAATATAAATATATCAATCCTACATAACATGAATGACCATTGCAACCTGTTCATTCATTTACCAGATGGGAATGTATATTAACTGATCTTATTCTGTTAGAGCAAGTAATCAGTAATTTGGGAGTTAGTTGCCAATAAGCCCAATTGGCATTGGAAGTTTGCAATGCATTGTAGGATAGTTTTTGCAGTTTTAGGACACTTTGTCCTTTGACCTTTCAGAAAATTCAGAAATATTGGGTTTTTGTACGTACAAAATATAATCTAAAATGTTTTACAATATTTAAAACAAATATGAAAAATATTAGTATTTTATAAATTAATTATTTGGTATTTTTAATGATCAAAATTATGAGAATAATAAGAAAATTAATAATAATTACGTCAATTTTTCTGATATGTCAGAGGTCAAAGTGTCTCAAAACTGCTCTCAAAAACCGGAAGTTAGAATGGCGATTGGGCTTATTAGTGTCGCTTAGCTATTAATTGGCTAATTCTGATGACAATACCTATCATTGGTCAAACACTACACAAGGGAGGGGGTAAGCACTATGATGATATCTTATAAGTTTTGCCATCGAGGAATTATTAAAGGAGGAAACAGGAAAAGTGATCACACCAGGGAATTGAACCCAGGATGTCAAGTTTACGAGGGTATAAGCTCACCTCAAAGAATGCTCTCTGATCTGCCCAGTTATTGCTCTCTGCATCATGTAATATGCTTGATGAAATCACGCCACTGTGGTAGTTTTTGGTAATGTCCACGATGGCATTGCTGAATTCCGTAAGCTGTTTATGGACACCACTCAAAGATCTCCTGAAATATAGAAAGCATTTAAACATAACAGTGAAAAGATCTGTACATCTCTCAACTAGCCCAGATGTATACATCAATGCCATGCAAGTCTCTGCATAAATAAAATTCATGGTCCCTCCATTCCAATTCAATCTGAAGATCTTGTACATATCATTCTTTTAATACACAGAGGGTGTGGTTTATCTTGTAAACACTAAATTTGATTGGTTCCTGGGTGTTGTCTATCAAGCGATACAATAGTGGTCGCGAAGTTTTGGAACATGATTTTCAAGGTGTATGTAGAGAGTTACAGGAGTAAGACTGGTGCATAATACATGCCCGCGAATAGACATGCATGTATTATGCTCCACACCTCTTCTATGATAATATAAATAAAAACTGCTATCATCTAAGTAACACCAGTGTTCACCTCTGAACTCACCTGGTATCATCATCAGTGAGTATTGATTTGATATGTGTCAGGTATGATGTGCAAAATACCGCTGCAGATAACATCTTGTACACCTCAGTAATACCTGTGTAAACTTCTGAATCTCCATCTTCTGCTGAAGTACTCTCAAATGTTTTCAATCGCTAATATAAAACAAAATAAGAAGGACAAGTCATTTTGTGTCGACATTTAGTTTTAACCTGTTACTGGAAGTGAAAAAGAAATCATTTCCATTCTTGATTACTTCTGTTGACAGTTTTAACAATTTCAGTTTCTAACAAAAATAATAGAATAGAAAGTGGTCCTTACATTTGACAATGTTATGAAGATTTGTGTCAAATTTGCTTCTATGGCATCTGTGAAGGCTGTTCTGATGGCTTTCATGACTCCCTCTGATGCAAGAACGGCCAATGGCATGAGATTCTCGAGAGCCGATACCAATTCTGCCAGACTCTGAAATGAAACAGAACAATCAATGCTGCTTGAGTTTGTTAACATTTTTTGCTTGTATAAAGTGGATTTTTTTATAGATTTATTGACTGTGATTAATATTTAGAGGTTAAGAACTTCACATCAGTTATTTAGAGGGCATTTTGAAAAATCTTATCATTTTGCCATTGAAATATTTCGATGTCCAAAGCAAAAATTAATGTTTTTCATAATGCCCGACATATTACCGATGCAAAGTTATTAACCTCATTCATAACCATCACTTTCATCTCTTCGCTTTACAAAATAACACAAAACTTTCCTCAAAAGTTTGTTAAAATGTTAACATTTTGTCTTTCCAAAAATCAAACAGGCTAAAAAGGACAACCAATAACAGAAATGTGAATTAAAAGCTGAGCAAATAAGGTAGCGCAATACAAATATGGCAGCCACGCACACGAGCAGTTTGTTCGGCGCACAACACGGTGTGCACACGGAGGTTACTAATATTTATGCTGGAACAATTACACAATTTGCGGTCAATTGTGAGATATTAATGACCTCGATTTGTGTTCGCGTTTTTACAAATAATAAAATATGATTGGATCACACCCATCGCATATATTCATAAGGTTATAAAATGGAGCTAATGGGCTATTCCACTTAAAATCTACGCACCTCCTATGGAAGACATGACCTTAATCTTCCACACAGGGAGTGTACTTTTCAAATGGAGTCACCCATTCAGGTAACTCCATTTAAAATTCATACACCCTGTGTGAAAGATAAAGGTCACGTCTTCCATGACTAGCCCAATAGAGCTGTTACTTACCACTGAAATAAGCTTAGGGTAATCTAACGAGCCATTAACCAAGTCCCCTGTAAACATGACAAAATAAGCAACAAATAGTATAGCATAGTTTGTTTTGAGAACATTGTTAGAGAAGGTCTCAACACATCAGAATGGTTAGTAAGTAGCTGTTGAAAATGGCCTATTCTAGTTGAAATCCATACACCCCCTATGGAACACATAACCTTAATCTCTCAAACAGGGAGTGTGAATTTCAAATGGAGTTACCTGATGGGTGACTGCATTTGAAATCTTCACCCCCTGTGTGGGAGATTAAGGTTATGTATTTCATAGGGCACATATGGAATTAAACTGGAATAGCCCAATAAAAGGAAAAGGTGTAAGCGAAACAAGAATATCCTCATCCAATTCCTGAAATGTTTACAAAATAGTTTTGTTCTGGTAAAATCCAGAGCCTGCAAAAATCTTACATCCCTGAAACATGTAACTTACTGCACACAGGGACTTCATTTGTACACCTGCTTTTCTGAAACACCTCTTCTTCTTGATGTAATGAAGTCTGTAAAGTATCCAATATCAGCTTGGTAACACTCCATGTCACATCTGGTACTAGTCTCTCCAATAGATCTATCCAATTCCAATGCAATTTCTACAAAAAAAATAGGTGTGTAGTTTGTACACCACAGGCACAGCAAATCAATTTTCTTGTTCATATAACATGCCTACAATATGCTTAAAGCCCCACATTGAGAATATTTGGTTCCCAGGAAAATGGCAGACAGCAGGCCAGAAAGTAACATGCCTGTGTAACACGAGTAGGTTTATTTCACCTTGAAGGCATGGAAAGTCTTAAAATTTTTGCCTAGGTCATCCAGTATGCCATGAATTAGGAGGATAACAACTGTTATCTACTGGTCAGTTTATATATACTCTCATTTTGACATCTGGATTTAAGATCCAAAAATGTCCATGTAGGAGAAAACAATGAAATCCGAAGGAAGTTTAATGCTTCTTATGTCCAATTTTTAGCGATAAACAACTCACTTTGCTTGGTTGCCTCACAAGAACTACCTAGCAAAATGGACTTACATCACACAGAGGAGACAAGTGATGTAAAACCAGTATTGCAGTGTGACTGCTTACCCTTTCCAATGACAAGGACCCTATGCACACACACTACAGAATGTTGCCTACAGGGACCAAGTGCTTGGCTGTCCAACAACTAAAATAACGACATAAAATACTTACCTTACTAGGGCTGTCTAATACTGATTGTCTAATGTGTGTTTTATTAGAGTTGGCTGATTGCATCATACATGGTGTAACACCAAATGGTGGTGGGATAGCATCAGACATGATTCCCTTCTGTGAGTTATAGTCTCTGTCTCCTCCTCTCCCTTTGCCATCACGGTCCAGGCTGTCTCGTGGAGAATTCTTCAACACGCCTGCACAACAAACAAATAAAAGCAGATTCATTTGGTTGAACAAGTTATTGGCAAAATGGGCTAATCAGATGAAATCCATATACCCAATGGAAGACATGTCCCACACAGGGGCGTAGATCACCCATTCTTAGTCAGTGGGAGTGGTCTAGTTCGTAGACACATTTCTGATTGGACAATCGCATGATTTCGGTGTCGCTATCAGGCCGTAGAAGCGACCCCACGTCATCATGCGTCTTGATAATGCGTAACACGCATGAGAGGTGCTTGGCGTATGTATCGCGCTGGATGCGTAGACTAGTGCGGAATACGCGAACGCGCTAGCAATACGCGCAACAGAATATGTGAAGTTGTAAACAAGTTTCGTTCATTTTATAATGAGGGGAGTTTTTATGATGATAACTTAGTTTTTGCTTTAAAAATTTGTTTACAGTTATTAAAATAATATTTAACTGACTAAGAATGAGAATAAACGACACCGGTAGAGGATAGGCAAAATAAAAATTCCTATCATTTATTCTCTAACTCATGTAACCCCATTTGAAATTCACACTCCCTGTGTAGGAGATTAATGTCATGTCTGCCACAGGGGAGTATGGATTTCAACTGAAGTAGCCCAACAGAGCACCAATTTCTCAATACTACCATGCTAAACACTGTACCAATGTGTACTGATTCCCCTGGCTGAAATTTGATACACTTTTGATACACCACTTTTGATACGTATGAAAAATGTATGAAATAAAAGGCTTTGAATTGGAACCCTCATTTCATACACTTTTATGTATCAAAACTGTATCAAATTAACATTGCATACACATTTTATACATATCAAAAGTGTATCAAATGCCAAGATAATGTATCAAAAAGTATCAAATGAAATGTATCCTTTCATTTCATACATATTTGATACATAATTATATCAAAAGTGTATCAAATAAGTAACTGTATCAAATCAGGGTTCCAATTTAAACTGTATCAAATTAGCGTTCAAATTTTTATCCTTTCATTTCATACACATTTCATACATAATTTATATCAAAAGTGTATCGAATATGTTACTGTATCAAATGAGGGTTCCAATTTAAACTGTATCAAATTAGCATTGAAATTTTTATCCTTTCATTTCATACACATTTCATCCATAATTTATATCAAAAGTGTATTGAATATGTTACTGTATCAAATGAGGGTTCCAATTTAAACTGTATCAAACTAGCGTTCAAATTTTTATCCTTTCATTTCATACACATTTCATACATCATTTATATCAAAAGTGTATCGAATATGTTACTGTATCAAATGAGGGTTCCAATTTAAACTGTATCAAATTAGCGTTGAAATTGTTATCCTTTCATTTCATACACATTTCATACATAATTTATATCAAAAGTGTATCGAATATGTTACTGTATCAAATGAGGGTTCCAATTTAAACTGTATCAAATTTTCGTTGAAATTTTTATCCTTTCATTTCATACACATTTCATACATAATTTATATCAAAAGTGTATTGAATATGTTACTGTATCAAATGAGGGTTCCAATTTAAACTGTATCAAATTTGCATTCAAATTTTTATCCTTTCATTTCATACACATTTCATACATAATTTATATCTAAAGTGTATCGAATATGTTACTGTATCAATTTCTATCAAATGAGGGTTCCAATTTAAACTGTATCAAATTTATGCTCAAATTTTTATCCTTTCATTTCATACACATTTCATACATAATTTATATCAAAAGTGTATCGAATATGTTACTGTATCAAATGAGGGTTCCAATTTAAACTGTATCAAATTTATGCTCAAATTTTTATCCTTTCATTTCATACATATTTCATACATAATTATATCAAAAGTGTATGAAATATGTAACTGTATCAAATCAGCATTCCAATTTAAACTATCAAATTAACATTCAAATTTTTATCCTTTCATTTCATACACATTTCATACATAATTTATATCAAAAGTGTATCGAATATGTTACTGTATCAAATCAGGGTTCCAATTTAAACTGTATCAAATTTATGTTCAAATTTTTATCCTTTCATTTCATACACATTTCATACATCATTTATATCAAAAGTGTATCGAATATGTTACTGTATCAAATGAGGGTTCCAATTTAAACTGTATCAAATTAGCGTTGAAATTTTTATCCTTTCATTTCATACACATTTCATACATAATTTATATCAAAAGTGTATCGAATATGTTACTGTATCAAATCAGCGTTCCAATTTAAACTGTATCAAATTAGCGTTCAAATTTTATCCTTTCATTTCATACACATTTCATACATAATTATATCAAAAGTGTATGAAATATGTAACTGTATCAAATCAGGGTTCCAATTTAAACTGTATCAAATTAGCGTTGAAATTTTTATCCTTTCATTTCATACACATTTCATACATAATTTATATCAAAAGTGTATCGAATATGTTACTGTATCAAATCAGCGTTCCAATTTAAACTGTATCAAATTAGCGTTGAAATTTTGATCCTTTCATTTCATACACATTTCATACATAATTATATCAAAAGTGGATCAAATATGTCACTGTATGAAATCAGTGTGCCAATTTAAACTGTATCAAATTAGCATTGAAATTCTTATCCTTTCATTTTATACACATTTTATACATAATTATATCAAAAGTGTATCAAATATGTCACTGTATCAAATCAGCGTTCCATTTCTAATGCTGGCCAGCTGGACCGCCCTATTTTTGATACATGCCATTTGATACACCTTTGATATAGTTTTTTGATACACTTTTGATACAGTTTTTATACACTTTTGATAGTTTTTTGATACACTTTTGATACAGTTTTTTATACACTTTTGATACAGTTTTGATACACTTTTGATACAGTTTTTATACACTTTTGATACAGTTTTTCAAATTTCAAAATTTGTCCAATCAAGCTCAAATTCAACAAGAATTATCCGTACATGATCTAAACATATTTGCAAACATTAATGACCCCAAAGTGAAGGGGTCAAAGGTCAAATTTTGAAATTAGTCTAATCAAGCTCAAATTCAACACTGCCCTCTACTGCTAATGCTGACCTCTAGCACTTTCCCCCATCACGGAGCAGCTCAATGCACTTTCCCTATCAACGTTAAAAATTACAACGCAATAGGATAAATGTGTGAGAAAGTCTTGCAAAAAAGAAGCAAAACCCAACCAAAATGGAACATACATACATCAGAAGGCCTGCTTGGAATGCAGTGCTTGTCACTGAAGTTGTTACCCTCAATAAAGAGACAAAAAGGCTACCAATAACATCTACTATACAGGCATGTGCTATATTCATGCTAATACATATACATTGAGGCCCTATATATAAGGTCATTTTCACGGTAAAGGGTGTAACTTTGGATTTTTAACATTTTGATCCGTAGTTTTCTAATAAAGCCACAGAATTCCATGATTTTTGGCCACATAAGTCATCTAGTTAGCAGCTACCTTGGGTAGCATAATCATCTTCGGGAGTTACTGCGTCAGTTTTAGCAGGCTTAAATGTACCTAATATTGCCATTTTGAAAAACTGTAAAAAACAGTAACATTTTTGTAAAACCCTGTGTTTTCTTCAGTTAGTTCATGGATAATTTTTCTTATCCTGAAAGTACGGTCATATGTTCAGTAAACACTGCCACATTAGATTTAATTGTGAACAGCCCTGTATTTTTGAGAACCGGACTTCGATATTTGTCGCTTCGAGGCTTCATTTTCCGTTAACAATTGTTAACAAACTTTGTGGGTATAGCTTTGGTTCATAATTCTTGGTTATTTCTTCACTTCTTCTTGATTCATAACAGTTGATATCTTAACTTGAAATGGGTAACAAAAATTAGTTGATTTGCAAGCTTTTAAAATTTTTATAAAATCTTGACTTCAAAGAGCCGATTTTCCGTTAACTTTTTGAAGCCTCCAAACAAACTGTTCAGCAAGCTTGGGCAAATATAAATAAAAGAGCTCATCCAATCTATTTATCAAAATGTAGCAAAGTAGATCCTCAAGTCACTTGTTTTTAAATCATGGAGATATATATCACCGCTTGAAAATGGGACCCAATACAAACTTTCCGTTAACAATTGAAGCCTCCAAACAAATGAAGCCTCCAAACAACAGTAAACTTAATTATCATCTATGCATATCTAAATTGGTATGTTCCATATTGATATCTGCATTGCAATTGTTGCATGATATGTGCAGAATGTCATAAATTAAAAAAAAAATTGATATTATGGTTAATGCTTGAAAAATATACTGATATCCAAGAAAGCCCGTTTCGGAGGCTTCACATGCAAATAACACCATACTTAACAAATGGGTGAAAAAATTATCATGTTATAAATCTGCAATATCTGCCGCATAGAATCATTGATTCAATACACACAAGAAAATAACAGCTTAGATGATCCCAACAGTGTTGTTTTCAAAAAACTACTTCTGCCATGTTTAACCATTGTAAACATGAAGCCTCCGAAACAAAAAAAATGACTTGCTGTGATAATTTAATTTTTGTCACAACTGAAATTCAATACTTAGAAGCAAAGCATGAAAATTGGTAATTGTGATATTTTTTACCTTTTTTTTCATGTCAACTTGTAGTAGTTAGCCAAATATTTTACTTTTATGATCACCTGTGTTGTTAACTGAAGCCTCCGAAACACAAATCGCTTGAATTGCCAATTCTAAAAAATAACTCTAATTTCTGTGAAACTTGGCTGGGAGGTTCCTTTCATCAAGTAGTATTTGTACATGAAGTTAGACATTTAAATTATTTTAGGAACCCAATTAAAACTTAAAAAATATGTTTAAGGTTGGGAAATTTCCATTGCAAATGACCCTTGATGTTAAAAATTTTCAAAATTGCAATTACAAACATAGCAAAACATGGTATAAAATTTAACTTGTATCTGTTGACTTACTTTGGAATGGGATTTCACATGTATTCCAGCTTTCATGTCATAATTTTATGAGCTTATGTAAAATACATTTTTTCTTAGATTTTAACCAAAATGTTATGGAAATGTCAAATTTTTTATCAGAAATCAAAAGGTTTAAGCCTTGAAACACTATTTTACTGGAATTTAAGTTGCTTCTATGCATGATTACAGTAAACAGAAACATATTTAAGTGGTTTGAAATTTTGACCCTAAAAATCAAAAGTTACACCCTTTACCGTGAAAATGACCATAATATATAGTAAGCTTACCTTATCAGAACAAAGTCAGATATTTCCTCTTTAATCACAGTCCCTGATTACAACTACATTGTAACCTAATGTGCAGTCTACAAGCATGTTTGTATCGTCATCATGATAAATAAAACACCATAATTTGCTCTAA
This sequence comes from Amphiura filiformis, assembly GCF_039555335.1. NCBI lineage: Eukaryota > Metazoa > Echinodermata > Ophiuroidea > Amphilepidida > Amphiuridae > Amphiura > Amphiura filiformis. Next base: position 15,960,511 of record NC_092635.1, on the reverse strand, counting down.
AATACAGTACATTTCCAAATGCAAATCCTGGTGTTAACTGCATACATGCCACATGGGCAAATTTGAAAATGATGAGTCATTATCTAGACATGTGATCAGTTATTGATACAGTTTTGATACACTACAAAAGGTCAGTTTATGAAAGCCCAATTTGATACACTTTTGATATACCTCTAGCCACCCAAAATAAACTAAGTCCAATTTAATACGCTTTTGATACACTAAAAAAAACAGGCAAAGTCCAATTTAATACACTTTTGATACACTGTATGCAGCCAGAATTTGACTAAGTCCAATTTGATACACTTTTGATATACCTCTAGACACCAAAAATTAACTAAGTTCAATTTGATACACTTTACATACACTAAAAAACAGGCAAAGTCCAATTTAATACACTTTTGATACACTGTATGCAGCCAGAATTTGACTAAGTCCAATTTGATACACTTTTGATATACATCTAGCACCAAAAGTTCACTTTGATACACTTTACATACACTGAAAAACTGCAAAGTTCAATTTGATACACTTTTGATACACCACAAGCATGGCCAAAATTAACTAAGTTCAAATTTGATACACTTTTGATACATTTTTGATACAGTTAGGTGGTATTTGATACAGTTTTGATACCTTATATTTTCAGTTGATACATTTTCAATACACCCTTTGTATATCAAAACTGTATTAAATTGCTGTTTGATACAGTTTTAATACACTTTGATACACTTTTGATACACTTCTTGCTGTATAGAATTTCTGCTAGGGATCTTACTGAATTACACCAATTCATTATTGCCAACACTTACTGAAATGCTGGTTACCAAGTTAAGCTTCTATAATGATTTCTGTCTGTTTTTGGCTTTGTCACTTTGCTTTATTATGTTTTTGCTTTTACTTTTCTTATTATAGATGTGAATTTTTCTATTAATATGCAAATGTGTGATTTTGTTCAATAATATTTATTTGCGATTAATAAAGTTTATTGTATTTATACAATAAACAAATTTACCTCCTGTGAAAGAGTCTAACCCTGGTTCATAGCTAGACTGCTGCCCTCAGTCGTCAACCGTCTGGATTGACGACTGAGAAAACTACATGGAAAAAAAGTGACGGATTTTGCAACAGGATTCCTGTGGCATAGAGCGTCGGCGTTGTTGTGTCAAATTGACCTTTTGACCGAGTTTGTTGTTTTTAGAAGTTCTGAGCGATCTTGTCACAGCGGCGCTGGGTACAGCGACGCTGGTATACTGGGCGCCGCTAGTCAGTCGCGCTACGGCGCATAACCAAAGTCGCATTGAATAGTTTTCAGAAGTCCGTCATGATTTGGGCTGTAAGATAATCAGTCGTCACTACGAAGCATGACAGTAGGCCTACATGCGAAGTGTAGACGGCTGATTGGAATTAGTCTAGTTCATAGCTTGTGCTTGGACAAATCAATATGATTGATTTATTGATTGGTTGCCTAGTATTGGCTTTATATAAGGACCAATGAGGTTTAAGGTCTATTGTTGGAAGTAGCCAATGGGAAGTGGTTAATAACCTTCTGACACTGCCAGTGGTTCAGGGATTAGGCACATTTTATCTGTCATGGAAGGAGAAGGTTGTGTCTCCAATGTGAAGAAAATTTTTTTACACAGAATTATTTCCATGGAAGGGAAAACTTATTCTTTTCAAGGAAATAGTATTTGCTTTTATAACATGATATAATCAGAGGTATTTAGAAATAGCTATATATTATTCTGAATGAAGGAAGCATGATCGCAAAATATGTCGGCAACTAGTGTCTAGAAACACCGATGACAGGAATGGCAGCCGTCATGGGAATACAAAATATTTAGCACCTTGATGGAATTTTGAAATTTAGAGGTGCAGAATTTTGAACCGATCGGGAAGGCAAGACATCGCTCATCCAGTAAGTCTGCTGCAGTCAAGGCTGTTAATTACCGAATGCTGAATCTTTCAGCAGAAATGGAATTAAATGGAGGTGTAAATGAAACCCCAGTCAAGCATCAATGCAGCAGCTAGCAGCGAGTCACAGCAATGATGGATCGATTTGTCGATCATGGTCTGATGATGGCGAAATCTGTGTGTTGGGATCAAGTATTGCAATTTGGGAAGACCAGCTGGGACCACCTGTGAAACAACTGTGATTATGTACTTATATTATGGATACTTGAGTGGACATGGACGTCGAAACGGGGTGAGCAAATTTTAAGTAAAGTTAAAATTAATTATAAACATGGACTCTATCGAGTTCTGACACTCCACTACTTGCGAAGTTGCTGGAATAAGTAGGCCCTACTCTTGATCAATTTCAAATTCATGAGTGGTTAATTAGTTTTACTTTGTGTACAAGAGATAAAAATTATCATAAAAAAAAATAAATAAATAAATAAATACATTTTGGACGATTAGTATCCTGAATAATTTGGATGGTTTAGGTAGGGAAATTTGGTTGGGTAGTCAAATTGGCTAGGGAGGGGCCTTGGAAAACATGGGCGTGGCAAAATTAAAAAGGGTGCAGGTGCCACTGCTGATGTGATAAATGTTTTGTCAGAATTCAGGAATATTTAATTAGTTGCAATCATGTGATCCACTGGATCAAAAATTTGAATGAGATCTCAAGTAAAATATACTGGCCAAATTATTGGGGGCATGAATAAGTCATAGTGTGTGTCAGGTAGGAAGAGATTTTGTCCAGCAATCAACCCAGGATGTGATCATGTCAGTTTGGCTTGGAAAAAAAAAATGAATCGGATAGCAATAAAATATTGGGCAAATTATTTGTGGCATGAATAATTCATATTGTCAGGTAGAGAGAATATATCAGAAAATGGAGTACTTGACAAAGCACCCAGACCATATAGTAATTAAAATTTTATATTGGTTTGGTAATCAAACATTTTGGCTAGTGTGAAGTTTGTGCCTTCAATTAAAGGGGTGCCGTGGAGCCAGGGTTTTGGAGAACTGGGCAAGGAAAAATTTATAAGGGGTGCCACTGCCACATTACCAAATTAGTGAATGTATAGGTAATTAGATGAATACATAAGAGCGACAGGGCCATGCGATATCATATAAATACCCTTTTTCAAGGGGAGAATTTTGCCCTTTTTTTTTTTTTTCCAAAATAAATTTGCAGAGCGAACACCCAACAGGGCAAACAGAGGTCAAGGTCAACGGGAGATCATTAGGGGTCAAACACCATGGAGGGTCGTTGGTTCATGAAATTTGGGGGTGACCACGGAAACTGGAAAAAAACCCACCAAAAACCGTCAAGGTAAATCTGGGTTCATCAGAGTCAAACTGGTATAAATTGTAGTAGGTTCATGAAATTTGGTTAGGGTTAGTTTGGGGTTATTCGGGGTCAGATCGCCATAGGTTGTCCCACCGTTATCCGACTGTTGGAATTTTGCAGAACTGGTTAACAATTGCATGTGACATTTCATTTTATGACTTTTGAAGTTTGTGGTGCTTCACTCCTCCTTAAGGATTTTGTTCAGTCAGGGAAGCATGAGCCTTTCTTTTCTGAGCGTTTATGGTTAAGAAGTTCAAGGTCATAATGTAGGTCAGAAGGTATGGATTGTTGAAAAATATGGGATTGGAATTTGAGGTAATTGGAGGGCAAAATAAGAAGGCTCAAGGAGTTTTTCATGGAACTTGAGGAAATGGAGGAGCAGTCAAAGTCACAATTTCTTGGGTCAGGTCAGGCTTATCAGGGTCACCTGAAGACATTGTATAAAGGTCAGATGGTCACGCAACTCGATAAAAGGGGTTCCAGCAGATTCAGGCAATAGATAAAAGTATCGGGTGTTTACGGAGTTTGGTAAAAAGAGGTACGTAGCATAGGAGGTTAGAAATGTTCAAGATGTTTGCTTTACTCAAGGTCATCTGGAGTCTAGTACGTACATGTAAGACAGGGGAAATGGGGAAAGCGGCAGGATTTGGGCAGTAACATCAAGTGAAGTAGTCATTTGGGAGATCAATGGGAGGTCATTCAATGTTGGTATTCATGAGGCTTGGAGAATGATCCCATTGAAAGTTAACAATTCACCAGGCAATTCACAAGATCAATTAAGTCGGTTTCGGGAAGTTGGAAGCATACACTGCATTTCATCAGGTTATTTAGGTACCATAATAAATCGAATAGAAATAACAAATTCCTGTTCTATGTCTGGGTAACTTCCCAGGTAACTTAAACAGTAAGGAAATTCCTGTCCCTCTAATTCCTAGGATAAGGAATTTTGTGTAGTAACGGCGAAATGAAATAGGAATTTTGCATAGCGGTAAGGTTGACTGGCAAGTTGCTTCCCAGTTTCTGTTTTCTTTTTCTGATTTATTTCAGATTGAATCAACATATTGGTGGTCGCAGTTAATAATGGAGGCTATGTGACGGGGAAGATATAAAGAATGATATACATGTAATACGTTTCTGGACATTATTTGGACCATTTAGACCACATCTAATGATATCCGAAGCAAGCGTATGGCAGGACAAGACAAAGTGGGACAGGAACACTTTCAGTGTACAATGCGGACATTATGTATTAAGGGCAGGTCTATTGCAAAAACAAGTTCATCTCTATCGAGGAGAATAATTATAAATTACAAGTTGACACTTGTTGCAACTTTTTATGCATATTTCTTCTGGAAAAAGAGAAATTGTGTGGGTGAAGTTCGTACGGGTTCGTCCCCCGTTTGAAGCGGAATTAATTTTCAAGGTAGCCGGCTGACTACGTAAGTAAAGGAAGCGGACACTATATCATACTCTCATTTAATACCTGTGTGACACAATCACAATCACTTTGACAAGTTTGACATTAACAACATGGTTGCTGCAACAATGAGTCGTACTATATTTACCATAAACAATGCTGTATAACAATATGCAGACTATTTTGTTCTCATTTCGGAAACAAGCCTCACACAGTATTGTTACTTTGTATTCGCTTTGTAATATTTCATCCAACTGAAACTATAATAACTATAGCATTGCAATATTGCACAGGGAAAAAAAAGGTACACGAGTTTGTGGACTTAACATGGTTTATATGCTTGTCTCAGATTGATCGCGCTGAAATTAATATTTTTTATCTTTAGCCCAAATATTTATTATGATTGATATACATATGAATTGTAATATCACAATTGCCTAATATATAAGAAAAAGAAGCGGCTGATTTATCCATATCTTTAAAAAATTTGTGTGAACAACAACAGTATACGTTATGTGCATTGAGAATGTTTAAAGTCCCTTTTGGCAAAGCAGGCACAGTCATGCATGATGTCAACTTTTTCTAGGTCAAATCTGTCTTGTTCGAGGGAACTCATCGCTTAAGTTGGTTTTTGCAGAATATCAATTTTAAACGTCTTATTTTCATTGTCCTCAAAACATTAGCTTTTGCCAATGATATGATGTTGTCTGATATATATGACCATTGAATGCCATTAATTATATCGTTACAATGTCAGACAATCTCATTCTTTGGGAACAAATGATAGATATATAGATACTGGTATGCAAAATGGGTTGGCTTCGCGGCCAAAGCAAAGTTGCCATATTGTGTGTAATTATTGAGTTAGGCACCGCAGGTAGCCTAACTCGCTAGTATGTTCTGGCCATTTCTATCTTTTATTATACATTGAGTGCTCTACGCCCTTACAATGATCACTGTTATGGAGTCAATTTACTTTACTTCACTTCCTGGGCAGTAGTACTGGGCACATTTGGAAATATTTGCACAGCTAATTAATAGTCGGCCTGCTCACTTCATAACTACATTTATAATTAGTGAATAAAAATATATCCGATTGAGGGCCTTCTGCGCATTGGCGAAAACAGCATTTTGCTTGTTACGTCATCAGGGGTGGATTGCACAGGCTCAGGCGGGGTGTCAGTGATTAAGCTTAGGATAAGCTGTTGCGCAAGCCTTCAACTTGCCAGCATGGTAAAGGTATCGATGTGCAAGGGTGCACAGGGAAATTAGGCTTCATAATACATGTAGGAGGAATTCAATCACCAGGGTGCCATGGGGTAGTAAGATAGGGGTGATCATATGTTCTCAATTTTTCTCCCAAAAATTTAATAGAGGAGTTTTCGAGTTTTCGTAGCCCGCTGCTACCACGGTTGTTTTTTCTTAGGCCCAAAGTCTTAACAAGTAAGTCTAAAATGTACAAGTATAGCACATGTTGTACATAGGGGAAGATAAACTCAGGAATTCGGTGCACAAACAAAAATAGGCACACGTTTGGCTATTATTCGGGAATATATACTGGGTGCAGCTCAGTACCTCTTCCTTACACAAAAGGTGTCTTGTAAAGTTGAGATAAATTATCTAAAATATCCTTGCGTTTGTCAATGACATCAAGGGCGCACATTTCAAGTGATTCTGTGAAGGTTTTTAACGACGTTAATAAGCCTGGGGAGTTCAGCTGTCAAAAAGGATAGCTAGGGTTCATGTGGAGGCTTATAGAATCACAAGTGAAAAAAAAAAAAAAAGAAGAGAAAAAAAAAAAGGGGGGGGTTGGGCAAATTTCTGTGCCTTAAATTTGTTTGGCGGTAAAAGGACAGGGCCACAAATTTAATCTTGAATCCAATTATATGAAAATAATTGGATCACCATAGGTAATTGTATAAGTGTTTACAAATAGTAATAATTGTAACTAATAAATTTGAGAAATAGTGCATGAGAAGTTGAACGAAATATGTCAAATATCTAGATTACTTTCCTGAATGTTTCCGGCTTCAGGAAAGTAGAATTAATGTATATGCACTTTTCTAAGGAATTTATATTAAAGGATTGACTCAATAAATGTATGTAAACTTCTCTGGAGAAATTTTCTCTTGAAAAGTTAAGCCAAGTTTGATGTAATATAACGGTACCCTTTGGGTCCATATTTCATTGGATAAGCTGAAGTTAAATCCAATTCTGGTTTACAAATAAATGGAGATACTCCTGACAGATATGCCAGCAAAACTTTGAGTAAAATGTGCCTCATTTCATCTGGGGGTAAAGGTCCGTAACCCGATCGACAGCATCATCCCCCCGATTTTTTTAACGAAATATCAGTCTCCGCAACAGCTACTTTGGTTTCGCGTCATACACATTCGGTGAAAAAGCGAACCACACTAACTGCTGAGGAGACGGTGCTCCGTATATAGTTATGAAAACGGCAACAGTAAGCGTGGTGTGCTAAATAGCTCAATTGATTAGCGCGTTTGTTTTTACCCGAGAGGTACCCGGTTCAAAACCCGGTCTCGGAAGGGTTTTTTTCCTCTCCATTTTACCCAAACTTTTTTATATTCATTTGAAATGTACATATTGCAAGGGGAAATTTATTTTGTTTCCTTTTTTTCTGATACGGTACGAAAAAAAAAAAAAAAACATTTTCCGTTCAATACGGGCCGGGCATTGTACAGCATGTCAGCATTCGTCATTGCCTGCCCAGAATGCAATTCACGTATACCAAGGTATTGGATTGCAAATTTGGGTATTTATTCACATTTACGCTGAAAATGCTCTCGTTTTTTCACAAAGCAGCATAAAGGAGGCGATATTTGATATTATTATGTAATTTTAAAGACAATCCATATCCAAAACCAATAGGGTTACCCCCTTTAAGGCATTTTGCCTGACATACTCGTCAAATGATTAAAAACAAAGAAATGCTGGCTAAATCCAAAAGATAATCTGTACAAAATGTACCATCATGTTAGAATGGTTTGTATTAAGTTTTTACAAATGTTATCTGGATGTTATTAAAAGCTTTCATACCTTTAACCCAACATTTATACATTTTTTGTAAATATTTTTGTGTTTGCTGGGATCACAAATATAATTGGCTATTCTATTTGAAATTCATACACCCCCTATGGAAGACATCCTTAAAATCCCAAACAGGCGGTATAATTTCAAATGGAGTCACTCATTCAGGTAACCCCATTTGAACTTCATATTCCCTGTGTAGAAAATTAAGGTCATATATTCTATAGGAGTGTAAGGATTTCACCTGGAGTAGCCCAAGCCGCATACTTACTTTTGATGGTTGATCTTGGTTTACGTGGCACTATTGGTGGAGCAAAGTCCCTAGTGACTTGATCAAATAGATGTCTCATGTATGAGTCCAACGCTGCCAATCCAGTCACAATGGTAATGAATGCTGTCAAGTCTTCTGGATTTAGTTCAACTTTGGCTGACATTAAATGAAACAAGAAATATGTTTGTTTGTTTAATCAGTCAGTCCGGGTGGACATACTCTTGGGTCCAGATGGGCTCAAGGTCAAGCAAAATGCTCAAGTAAAGTTTACATATAAACATGCTGGCATGTATGAAGAAAAAACTAGAAAGAAACAGAATGACAAAAAGAGCAAGGAAAATAAAAACTCTTAGCCCTTGGGTTGAGAAATAAGAAATTAAGAATTCTTATTCCGTGCCCGATACAAATGACTTGCAACAATGAAAATGACCTTGCATGCAAATTTAAAAAGAATCATAACACATTTTCACTAATATGTTGCAAGAAATATATGACTTTAGTATTTAGTTGAATTAATGCTATGAAGTAATAATCTAGAAGGCATGATTGTTAATTTATTCATGATGTAACATCCTACATGTATACACAGTTTATTATTTTGCAATAGTGTTGGTTGTTTGTTAAAATAAGGAGGCTATTCTCTATCATTCATAAAACATTCATTATTATTTCCATGCAAACTACGTTTCAACATTGTTGGGCAATGATAAAGCTTTCTCCTTCAACACTAAACAGTACTTTATGGGTTTGTGTTAGACAGAAATCCTAAAAACATAAACAAGTTAAACTTACCCGATTCAACTGCTGTGTCAAACAATCTGTCATCAGCCACATGACTGTGGAAATTATTGCCAACTTCTTCTTTCTTTTTGCCGTTACACCCTGCATCATCCCTTCCAACCACTGTAGTCACTGTATCGCTGATCACCGGCTGGAGCTCCTCCGACAATGTCTGCATATACAGATCCTGAATACACTGCATGAAATCCACTCTGCCGTTAAAAACATCCGTCAAAAACAAATCGCCATCTTCTTTCACCATGAGCTGAATCACGGATACCAACTGTTGCATGTGTCCGGCAAGGTCACACAGACTCAACTTAGGGGGCGTGTTAATACTTGGGGTATGCATTTCAGATTTGGAATCATTTTTATCCCCTCCCCCTTGCGCACCTCCAAGTTGTGTTCTTACAGTGTTTATAAGCTGCTGGGACCTGACTTGCTGATAACTATTCCACACTTCAAGTTCTGGGAACAGAATGCACAGAGACTGTAGGTACTCCACTCTTCTGGTCTGAATTATCTTGCTCTCTGACTTACTAGTAGTTGGCATGCTTTGGAGGCACTCCAAAAAGTGACGTTTTAGACGAGATCGAATATCCTCCCATACCAGGTCATTTTCCTGTTCTTTGGAGTCGGAGATGGAGTTTAGAGAGAAGTTGGAGTCTCCAACAAGGTCGGGCTTGGGGGCTCTGATGGGTAAGCCCAGACCTTCGTGAGAGGCTAGGCAGAGGAGTTGATCAAAGATAGCATTTTCACTTCCTGGTGATGATGTCAAATGATGAAGCTGTAGATCAGACGGGAGAGAAAAAAAAACTTTACCAATAGATCAAATAACATCTTCCTATTCTATTCATATTCTTACAACTAATTGTGTAAACATGGACACTACAACAAAATGTGGTCACACAGATAATAATGATTATTATACTTTGACCTGCTTGCACTACCATAGTGGGGTGGGGTGGGGGTTAGGAGGATAATCGTAATCCCCCAATATTTTGATAAAGGGAAATGGACCATACAATCACCCCGCAATGTTGACACCTGTACATGGAATTCTGACCAAATTAACCTCATATTTGGCCATATTAGCCTAAAAAGTGTAAATTTTTGCACTCTTCGTGTGAATCTGTTCCTTTTTTGCACCACATTTCACTAATTTAGCTTCAACATGGCACAAATTTGTACCATAAACTTGTTCTGTCGCTAAAAAGTGCTGGATTCACTATACTTCAAGTAATTTTTCCAATCCAATGTCAAAAAGAAATCTATGCCACTGTGTGCTACACAAATTAATCCACAGATGATGATATGATCATATTCTGATGACCTCAAGAAGCCACATGTTCTAAGAAGATTGTAATAAGATCAACCTTTTCAGGAAGACTTTTATGAAAAACACAGATCATGTACGAGCATCAAAATACATTCACCAAATCAATTTCTGGCACTTTGAATATGTATTGGATACACTGCATCAAGTAAGAGCAATGGGCTATTCCAGAAATTAATGGCACCCCCTCCCCCCTAAAGAAGACATGTAAGTTTGTACCATAGATTTTGGGAATTCCCAGACCAAAATTTTATCCAAAAAAAAATGGGAATTCCCAGTGTCCCTAAAGAAGACAGGCAAATTTTTGCCAATTTTTTTGGGAATTCCCAAGCCTAAAATAAAACGGTGCCTTTTTCTTGGGAATTCCCATGTCTTCTTTAGGGTTGTGAAAATAATGACCATTTTGGGGGGGGGGGGGAATTCCCAGAGCAAAAAATGGTGAAAAATTCTGGGAATCCCATGTCTTCATACCATGTACCACACCATGCACTCGTCGATTGCACTGTCTCCAATGTGTAATCAGTTGTGGTGTTTTATTTACTACATGCAACACCTGTCAAAATTTTTTAAGGATTTCCAATCAGCTACTGAACAAATAAATTTAGCAGTTTAATGCAGGCAATTTTTAGTGCTTTGTTATTTAAATGCACTTACACTCCTTTGTGCATTCACTGATAAAGTCACAACCTCTTGTGTGACCCCAGCCTAATATGGTTTTTTTTATTTGAATGTACTTACAATAGCTTTGAGTAGTTTGTTAACATCATCAGGTTCTGGTGGCAGACAAGCGCACTCCTCCAATACCGGTGTATGAATCAAACTATCCATGGCATCTTTGATATTGGTATAATTGTTATCAGCAGACAAGCCATTGGTTGCTTTCACAAGCTCTTGTAGGACCTTTTCAATACTAGAAAAATAATAACAAAGTCACTTGGTCATAGGAGTGCAAGCAATCACAAGTAGTATTTACACAAGCTGTCAGATTTTAAATACCCATATCCCATGGACCGTACTTGAGTCCCGACTCTCGACTTGAGTATAGACAAATCCGACGAGCCAAGTGATGATCAGGATTAAGTCGGCCAAAGCTGGGGGCCATCCGCGACAAACTAGCTTAGTTCGCTTGGATTGTGATCCAAGACATCGGAGCGTGTAGCACTTGCGCCGCGTCACAGGAGCGGTAAACGCTGCACGCCTGTGATACTGGCTTTGCGTATAATGGATGGAAGGCCCCAGCTATGTCCGCCAGTGAGGTGTAGGAATGTGTCAAGTCGGATTCATGTATAAATATAATGTTACATGTATACTTTTGTTTGTACTCTCAGCTTGCCTATATGGGAAGGGGAAACCACATCACTGACAACAAGAGTTTAACCAAACTTTGATTAAAATATTCATGAAGCTATTCTTTTGTTCACATTCTATTTCTTTAATTTCTAATTTCTTTTTTAAGAAGACACAGTAAGTGGCAAAAAGTGCATACACCCAAGTATACAAACAAGTAAGGGTATCACACATGGAGTGGGGGTTATTTTCTCTTTACCTTCTGTCATTCTCAGTGAGCTGTTGATCAATGTCTCCAATCGCATATTGAAGCGTCTCCAGACTAGGTACACCATTTTCAAAGAGCGCCATCATATTGGGCAGGCAGGGTACCTCATCAGCCATTGCATCCAATCCACGCTCACACGACGCAGCAAACTTGTGTTTTTCCTTTCAAGTTGACATGTACACTAAAATAAGTGAAAAAAATGAAATAATTAACTTTGAATCACTTCCCAAATCCAGAAACTATGATTCCCTGCTGGTGATTTCACCATGTTGTTTTATACAATATACAATGTATCTGTAGAGGGTGTTCAGTAATGAAAATTATTTAATGAAATCCTGATGATTACAAAAAATATTCAAATTTTTTTTCAATCTGTTGCAAAGATGATCAATCTAAGCATTAATCCCTGAATTGACACAGTCTTACATCAACAACATCTATCTACAATGTAGTATACTAAAATAATGAGTGGTCTGTGTGTGCCCCACTTCAACATATCAATCTGATATTTCGGATATAGATAGGTACCAAGGGGTGCGCTGTTGAAGGGGTTGTTTTAAAGAGCCTGCTTGATGTTGAAGGTCATCGACAGGGGGAAATTTAAATAATTGCCACAAGTGCACAACAAATAAGCAGCAAGTGGATAAAAAATGTTCACTGGGCAATTCTGGGAACCTCAGAAAATGTTTGATCCAGGTTTGGCAGCCAAAATGTCTTCCCAGAATTCAGTGAGCACTGCAAATGATTTCTATTCTAAATTTCAAACTTTGTCAGATTGGGCTTAAAGTTTGTGGGTGCAATGACAACATGAAATTGAGGTCATCCAAAGTCAAAGGTCATCTTGGGGCTAAATTTTAAACTTTTCCAAAACTTGATAGATGGAATCCTTGATATGAGGGGGACATGTAAAAATACTATCGAGGTCATACAAGGTCAAAGGTCATTTAGGGGCTAAATTTTATACTTTACCCAATTAGGTTTAGGTGCGGGATTAGAACCCTCAATAATCCCGCACCGGTACATTCCCTTGATTTTTTTCAAGTTGGTTTGGGTGCCCATGGGAATTTGTGTTTATTTGCTGTCTTGTTTAATTGTAAAACTTTAGGTTCTTTCTTTATATTCAGTTTCCTATTGTGTTTATGTTGATGTGCAGAATGTGTTGCCCCATTACCTACAAATTGGCTCACCGATAGTTTCACATTTGAGGCTATAGTCCAAAACTATCAATATCTAGTAAAATATCTTCATGTAAGGAATGGTAGGAAGTGATATTTTGTTAATAATTTCGGTTTCTGCGTGCCCTTGACCGGTGCATCTCAAACCTCTGTGCAGAGAAGTTAGTGGAAATCATAGTGAAGGAGGTGTGAGTACCTTGGGCTATGATCCTCTGTGTTTAATTCTAAACTTCCATTGTTTTACACTGTGTGATGCTTCATCAATTCCTACTACACTTTAAATAGCTTGCAACTCTAGCTTTGAACATGTTGATTTGAATGTGAACCTATGATAGGTGAACAAATTTGATGCTAGACTTGTCAAGCAAAAGGGATGACATCAAATGGCAAAAAGGCAGTCACCTATAGTTTATAACTCATGCTTTTGCAAGAAAATTTTACCGTACTATATTGGTCAACTACATGTACATGTAATAGCTTTCAGTAAGAACTGTGATCTACTTGAAGTTTAAGTTTAGTGTTTTGCAAAGACCTTTCACACTGGCTGACCAATAGCTTAAAAAGAACTAGGTCACGCCTGTGAGCTGCATCATGTGATGATATGTATATTGATTGGTGAATGCATGAATGATGTGCTGATATGATGATGATGATGTGATTCAATTATCCAATAATTCGGACTTCATGTTTACGCTATAAACTGTGCTAAATCAAGCAGTGCGAAAGCTTTTTTCAAATTGGTGTAGTACTTCTTTTCGACTAGTTTCAGCTTCAGGTCATGCTCGCTTGTTAGTCCGAATAATTCTGACACTTACTGACAATGGCAAACTGGACAAAAGAAGCACCTGGAAATCAGAGTCTTACTCTTAGCCAGAAATCAGAAACCACCCGTAAAATCTAAAATTTGACCCTCAAATATAAAACAACTTGTCTATACCCACGGAAGGGTCACTGGGTTCAAATATGTCCCGATTTGGCCTTTACATACACTTTGAATTAGTCCCAAGTTCATAATACCCTTAAAATCATCTGTTTTAGAACTATCACATGTAAAATCCATTAAATATACCCGTCTAAAATTAGATTAGCCCGTGCAGACGTATGGCTGCAGTGGCGTAGCTGGGATATTTTCCAGGGGGGCAGTATGGGGCCGGGGCCCAAAGCCACCAAATTTTACCTGCACTTGGGGGGGGGGGGCCCAAATAGACAATTTTTGCCAGGCTTATTGATAATAATCGTATGGTATTGCATATCGTATGGATTCCCCATCTCTCTGCCCCTCCTCTCCCTCTCTCTCCTCTCTTTTTTCCTCTCTCTCCCTCCTTTTTCCTCTAGGGGGCCCAAATAGGCAATTTTTGCCGGGGGGGGGGGGGAATTGCCCCCTGCCCCGGCAGCTATGCCACTGTATGGCTGGCTAAGACCTTGATCAGTTGATGGAAATACTTCACAGCTTTTAACCCCCTATTCATGCAGTGTGATTCATTCTATTGTGGACCATCCTTCTAATGCTTGAATATTTGGATTTAACCGGAACAGTGTTTGTCTACCTCTCTGTTTGTAAACAGGCCAAAAATTGTCCTCCTCGCAAGTGGGTCTTAGCTAGGAGTAGGATTTTGCTAGGATAAAGCTGTTGGTCAGGCTGTGTACAGGAAGAGTTAACCCTAGCTAGCTGATGACATTTTCTTCCACCAACTCATAATATTAATTATCTAGTTGCAGTTGTACGCAGATAGCCTCGCTAATATGGACGCGTAGTAGCGTTGTACGAGCGTGTAGTTAGCATGATTAGTCGCGGAGTAACAAGCGTAGTTGAATGTTCCACGATGTACACAAATTTAATATTTTTTTCTATAGGAGTAGGACATGACTTGTCGTACAAAATGAAAATATATGTCGTAATTTACCGTTTACAATCATGACAATTTAATTATCTTTGTGATAATTTTAAGTTAAATTTTGCTGACATCTATTTTGATGACTTACATATATATTCAAGAGCAAACTTTGTTCATTTTTAAGAGACTAACACATCGCTGACGTGTCATTTGAGCAACTTTTCGGGCTTTGTTTACTTACGAAGTTTGATCTCGACTGCCGAATTCAACAACTATGACCTACTCTACTGATCAGGCACAGAAATCTTGTACATCTTTTTAAATAAAACATACTGTGTATTAGACATTAAATATAATGGATAATACCTAACAAGAATTGCCTACAAACACTTACTTTTTCGATTTGACATCGTGCTGCTAAAATCCATGTAAATTTGATCACTAAATGCTTTTGGGTAGAGCTGATCAGAAATGTTTTTCTAAATGGCATTTAGATAATTATTATATACCAGTGGAGATGTGGTTGCTAATAAATATGCATGAATGACGTCATTACTCGGCACTATAATGATTGATTTTAAAAATTTAAAAATTTTTGTATTATTAGTTTTTATAAATTTATTTATTTATTTATTTATTTATTTATTTATTTATTTATTTATTTATTTATTTATTTATTTATTTATTTATTTATTTATTTATTTATTTATTTATTTATTTATTTATTTATTTATTTATTTAAATTATTTATTTAAATTTATTTATTTATCTATTTATTTATCTATTTATTTATCTATTTATTTATTTATCTATTTATTTATTTATCTATTTATTTATCTATTTATTTATTTATTTATTTATTTATTTAAACTGATTCTTACATTATGTTGATTGATTGATTGAATCGTTGAATGAATGCTATGCTGATTCATTCATTCATTGGTTTCATTCATCACAGATCATTCATTCATTCATTCGTCTCAGATCACAGATCATTCAACAATTCATCCATTCATTCATCTATCCATTCAACACTCACTCACTCATTCATTCATTCATTCATTCAACAATTCATTGATTCATTCATTCATTCATTTATATATAGGTTTTCATATTATTTTATGTTTTTAAATCAGAAAATTTAGGGGTCAGAAGACGATCATATTTTGTTCAGGTTTTACTAGGACTTTCAATTTCAAATTTTGCAATTGTACCCTATTTGGGCCCAAAACAGTGTTTTTCGTACTAAAATGAGAAATGTACATGGCAATTATTGATTCATTTTTTCTTCTGTTATGATTTGTAGGGGGGTGTTCCTTTTTGCAAAAATTTAGGGGGACGCAATTAGCAAATCACCACCCTCCATGCTGCCTCATCATTGTGTGTGGTATTATAGACACTACACTCTTGGGCAAATAAATCACAATATTCCTAATATTCACAGACAACATGAATACTGCCCCACTCTAACATTACATGCCTTTTTCTGACAATGCCACTGCTCATTGTAGACCCTCCTGGATATGAGAAATCCCCTCGGGCCTGGTGGGAGGAGAGGAGTGCTTAGACAGTTGGGTACAGAGATGTGCAACAGATAAGCTCTTAGGTTTACCTGAAAACTAGGAACTAGGAACTTACTTTCACCTGAACATTTGAGACCAGTGGTGTAGCATCGGGGCACATGCCCCTCAATCGATATGAAAATTTAGAAAATCCCACAGGAAAATGTCCAAAAAATGGCTTGTGCCCCCCTCCCCATCATGGTCGCTGCCCCCCACCCTCCCATATGATATACCCACACTACTCCACTGCTTGAGACTATATACAGTGGCGGCGCTAGGAATTTTTGGGGGGGCATTGGGGGGGCAAAGTGAATTTCAGGGGGGCAAAATTTGCAAATTTTCCGCAAAAAATGGAAATTTACGTGATTTTGGGGTTTTGCCTCAAAAGTGGGGGGGGGGGGCAAGAAAATATGGGGGGCAAATGCCCCCTGCCAACACCCCCCCTGTAGTGCCGCCACTGACTATATATCAACTGAACATCAGGATGGTGAGAGTTCATAGGAGCAGGGCCAGATTTAGCTTTTTTGGGGCCCTGGGCCAGGCCAAAATTTGGAGGCCCCCAAACGCACCATGAGGAAGGAATCTGCACTTAAGTGGCAAAGTTGTTAGATTTTACTAGTACATTTGCGCGTGAAAAATTTCAATTTTAGACTGTTTTAGCCCAAATTGAAGTTGAATGTTGCTATTCTATTTTGCACTTCTTGTATAATATTTTGGCCCAAAACTGGTGTTTTTTGGTTTAAATGGAAGATGCACACTACACAGGGCAATTTTGGGGGCCCCAAAAATTTGGGGGCCCTGGGCCCTGGGCCCGGGCCCATCTGGCCCTATGGTAAATCCGGCCCTGCATAGGAGCAATGCCGGGTCAGTGGGTTACAACAAATTATGCTGGACCCAGGCTACATATCATTTTTAACACATGCATGTTCGTCAATACAGCTTTAGTCTCCTCCGCCTTCGCAACAAGGTATGTGGAGTGACTGGAATCACACTAGCTGGTCAGATGGTTTAATTCTATCAAGCATATAATACCTGAACAATCACCGTCATTTGATCGATTTACTTCAGAATATATTGTATGCTTAAAATATAATTTAAAAATTGTAAACCTGTTAACTTATATTTGTTCATTTAAGTATAACAACACATGAATAACATCATGTATAAATGACTGCTAATGGCCGCCTATTGTCTAGACCTAGGCTACATCATCCACATTCTCGCGAGATTTCAGTTGCCTATCCCATTGTTCATTTATTCCTGTGAACATTTTCAACAAAAACCATGTGTAGAATTATGTACTTGAAAAGCTCCTCTTTTGTTTATTTGTTTTATGGACCGTATATTAGTAGTCCCTGGTTATGCCTGCAAATTTCAGGAAACTCATTTAGATATGGGGTGCTTTTTCAAATTTATGTTTTTGCCAAATTTTTAACAAAATCATTTCAAAATCCAGAATATTAGTATATTTGTAGGTAACTTTTCCTAAAAGTTGACAGCCATACATCCTCACCCAATCCTAAATCAAGATAGGGGCATTCATTTCTAGCTCATCCTCCAGGTGCCACAAAACCCTACCTATATATGCCTCTGACTCTGAGTTTTAAAATGCTACAATTACCTTGGCAATGGGCCAATTTTATCAGTTTGACTCCCCCCTCCCCTTGGGGTCCCTATAGCTGGTTATTCCATTCAAAAGAGTTTGACAGTATTATTGACCTCTGCCCCCCTTATGATAATTACTTATGTGTATGAAATGTTTTTGTCTTATTGTATTATTTATTCAGACATGGGGAAAAATTGGAGGTATTTACGTTTTTTCTGGGTATCTCCGCTTCATGTGCACAACACTGGAAGATGATCTAGGCATACTAAATGTAAATTCAAAACACTTTCTTGATTAGATGTCATGTCAAATTGACCTTGTTTCCACCTAGTGTTGGAAAAGACTGAAATACCCCCAAACTTTCTCCATGGTTGATGTCATTATTATAAAGGGAGTGGAGATTCATAGTACAAAGTATTGCACAACCCTAATTAATTTATGAGCGAAGTACAGCACACAATTTAAGCAAACCAAGTTGACAAACTGTTTATATTTACAAAAAGTATCTACAATTTTATTTTGTATTCATTGTCACAATTATAGAGAGCAGTTTCTGACATAATAAGTAGAAATGTTGACAATACATGTTTGTACAATTAAGATACAATTCAAACATATGACCAATCCCTTATTTTGCATGTCTGTACAATTAAGATACTATTAAAACATATGACTGATCCCTCATTTTGAGCCCTGCTCTTTGTTTGAATCTGAGGGATTTCATACACCTTTCAATTTTCAAAATATAAAACAAAATATGAAAAACATTCATAAACACTTCAGCCTGTGACAAATATTTGCAAGGAATTGATAAATATTTATATGGAAATAAAGGAATTATTGTATTATATACAATATTGTGTAAATTTGAGGATTAAAATTAACATAAAAATTGCCCCCCCCCTGCCATTCCTTCAATCCCATCTACAAGGTAGATATTCATAATTCCTTACAATATTGCCAACATACAATTGAAACTTGAGTTGTGACTTAAAATGTTCGTTCATACAGAAAATAAACTTAATTTTGTTGTTACAAAATTTCACAGAACAATATAAGAAGCATAATAAATTAATATTTTCAAACAGTACAAATGGAGGTTGTCTAAATGGAATAATTTGGCAGTGAAATTAGCTTAAAAGACAATTCAAAATATTTTTCTTTGCTTGAGGAAGCACTGCCACTTTAATTACTTTAGAACTACAGAGTACATTTGCAAAATCAGACATATCTCAACGCTGCCATTTGTATTATTTTTAATAACATTTTATTAAGGGGAAATAAGTTTGTGTGATTGTTAACAAGGGGCACTAATTAAATAAACATGGTTTTAAAATCATGTACATTCAAAAAATTCATTTTAAAGAAAATATGAAATGAAAACATTTTAGTAATACTGATAAAAATACAAGGCAGCAGTCAGCACACGTATATATCAAATCTTCAATTTAAGTGTATCCAATAAGATTACAAGTTTGCAAGCATATAATAATTAAGGTCATAATAAAAAGATATGTCTCAGCGTCCCACACTCAAAGCTTTAATAATTTCTGTATCCGCGTATAATTTTTTAAAAAAAATGTTTTAACACAAAACTTTTAAATGATCACCGATAAGAAAGGTGGAAAAAATACACATTCACATAGCCTTAAAAAATGCATAGCACTTTGGGTTTTTCACAAAAGAGAGCTAAGACATATCTTCTTTTTTTTTTAATATGGCCTAATGAATTATTACCAGAGATTGTAATAGGGTTAAAGTACCCCCTGCATGAAGGAATATTTCCAAGTAAATGAGAGATTTTTGGATACAAAAATATACCCTTGGTAGGCTGAATCATTTAGACATGGGCTTTGCCCACTCCTTCCCACTATACGATATACTTTCATATAATATTTGTCACATTTCTGGCATGGCATGCAGTTGGTCACCCTCTAATTAAACAAGACATTATTCTCATCAAATAATGGGTTATTCCAGTTGAAATCCACACGACTCCTGTTGAAGAATTTGGAAATATCTTCCACAAGGGGGAGTTTTTTTTATGTAATTGGTCAGGGTTAATCATTTTGAAACCATATACTCCCATTGTTTTACCTATATCTTCCACAACTGGAGTGAGTATGGAAGTTGCCCAATTTGTCTATTCTAATCGTAACTCATACTCCCTGTGTGGAAGACTTCAGCTAAATGTTCCTTCCACACGGTTAGTGTGGATTTTAAATGGGAGAATGGAATCTTTCTTTTCAAAATGACAAAACAATACCTACATTTGAATCACTCATTACTGTCTTGCTGTTTGCAGAAATGACACTCACATTTTGTTTGTAGCTGCAATTCACCATTTCACTTAACATATCACAGTATACAAGGGCAACATCACAACCAATGTTTACAATTTTTTTTTTAATCATTCCAAATAAGATCACACAATAACTGACTCATACCAGATGGCCAGATGCAATATACATTTCCCTTTTTACTCAACTTCTGCACCTTGAGGATCAAAAATATTTTGTGTATTCCATGCAGTAGTGCAGAAAGACAACCTATCCCCCCAAATTGTGAGGGAGCATGCATACATATACCTGATCAACAAAACAGCAGGTATTTTCTTGTTGCTTTCTTTGACTGGCAAAATGAACCACATTGCGTGACAGTTCAATATTTTGTACCCCTCAGGGGTACTCGCGTATATCAGGTATAATGGGGATGTGCCGCTCTAAAGGTTGATTTTTTGCAAGAAATCCCGAAGCATGGGTCCTGATTTGAGAAAAAAACCCTAAACAAGGGTCCCAACTTGAGAAATAAAATGGTAAAAAGTGTCAAATCATCTGAATAATCCCTAAATATGGGTAGGGATTTCAGATTTCCAGCGTCACACCCGTGTCAAGCCCACCCCCCCCCCAGGTTGTACCCTCTCATTGTTTTTCTCAATAATTTTGCTACTTCAATTGAACCACATTAAGAAACAACTGATTGAAAATGAAGGAAATGTTATGTGGGATTGGTGAAATCAGCCAGAGTACAGTGTTATACTGGTAAAGGGTTTGAACCAAAGGAGTCCTTACATTTAATTGAGTGAAGCAAACACTGATTACACTCATAATTTCCATTTGTTGGCTAAATAATAAATTAATGAATATGAAATAACACTATTATTATTTAGGATTCCCATTTCAAAATAGTGAATTGTCCCTGACAAAGGACCAGAACTTGTTCATAATGATATTTTTTTAAATAGAGCATGATTACAATTGATTGTTACATGATGTTTGGAAACAAAGAAAGACTTGCCCTCACCATACACTCTTAAAACATCAAGTAAATTTTCTTAACACTTTATAAACCATAAATTGTGGCTGATATCATACATATTATATAATTTAATGCATGCTGGGGTGGTGACCTAGCCTAATATATGAATGCTGTTTAAAAATCATTTACCAAAAATGGCAATTCAAAGTTCTTTGAATTGCTGTGATATGAATACATTCAAATACAAAGCAAACGTGATGAATTGAGACTTTACATAAATGCAAATTCTTCATAATTAATAACATGATAGAAAATTTCACAATCAAGTTGTGAATAATATTATAATTTTCAGCTATACAATTTTACTTGCAAAAATGCATATTTCACAAAAAAGCACATACATATAGTTATACATAGAGAACATTTACTTTGGACATTTACTTTCTACAATTATTGATGATTATATTTTTATCTATGTACACAGCGCTTGTACACGTGACATCTACATGACATCATACAAAGACTTATTGGTTAACAGGCCTGGGGTGGGTACTCAAGTTCACTTGGGTACAAACACGTTTTTTAGCTGAAAGTGGATCCATATTTATATCAATTATTGTATAAAATTTGACCCATTTTGCCAAGTTTAACACAATTTTGCAAAACTTTCTTCAAATTAAATTTTTGTTTAAATTTGGGATCAAGATATATGTGAAATTGGGGTTACAATTCATTTTACAAATTTTTAAACACAAATCGACTTAGAAAAGGGAGCCATTCCAGAGAACCATTTTGCGACACATTTTAATCTGGACATTTGTAGAGCCCACCCCTCAGAATACAGGCATGTGACGTGTGTGCATACAAGCGTCATGTACACAGTCAAACATATAGTCCTATCAAATTCCACATACACACCCCCCACCCACTCTATTTCACTCTATTAAATATTTGACACACATAACCCTTTCACACAATTTTGAAGGGCAACATATTGACTACATAAACATACTTTGTTAATAATTTTGTAAGTTTACATAAAACATAAAAATTTCCCATATATGGGCATCCAATTCAGCCTTCAGTGAGTAGTCAAGTGGTGGATCCATCAACTCAATGCTAATGAGTGTATCACATGTTTATTCATATATTACTAGCATAACGATAAATTGAATCCCACATTGAATGTCTAACATTTGACATCCTACCGGGTTCAATTAAATACAAAAAAAGAAAATTGAGAAAGAAATAATAATTAAATATGCATATTTCAGTTGCATAACATAAATGATCTATACAAATACTATATATATGCAGCCATATTGTGGAAAACAAACAAATGCACAATTATAAAACACAGGTTGGCCATATTCAACCTAATTAGCGCATAGACCATTAGGTCAATCATTTAATGAGAGGCGTTGAATAATTACCATATTTTGACAATCAAACTGGACCTTTTTTGTGCAAAACAGTTTTGTAAAAAATAGAAAATACCTCTAGGACAAATGTCACAGATATTGTAACCAGTGACCTCTATACAGATATCATTTTGCTGTGATTTAATTAGCATATTTAACCTAATCTTTTCATGCTTAAAGTGCACTGGAATAGAGCGATTTAAACATATGCAAGTTAGAAAAGTTCACAGGCAGCGGGTGCAACTTCGAGAAGAGGCACTAATTAGGTTGAATAAAATAATCTCTTTTACAAGTCTTAGGGATAACACAGTAATGGTTTACTGTTAAATAATAACACAGCAAATGCTAATGCTTTTAAAACATTATAAACATGTTATAAACTTGTTTAGAATGTTTTGCATCAAGTTTTCAAAAATGCTTTTCGATTGATGTTAATAAAAAGTTATATACCCTTTATATAACCAAACATTCAAATATTTCTGTAAAACGTTTTGTGTTTGCTGGGTAATACATCAAGATATTTTGGGTTTTAAAGTTGTGTTTCTTGGGCCAAAAATTTTAAGCACAATTAATGCAAATTTGACAAACTACATATTTCAGTCCAGTTGTAATACCCCTATGGTAAACATAACCCTATAATATGCCACAAAAAGAGAGTGTGAATTTCAAATGGGGGTTAACTGAATGAGTGACTCCATTTGAAATCCACACCCTTGTGTGGTTGATTAAGCCATGTCTTCCATAGGGGGTGTATATGGATTACAACTCAGGGAATATCACAATGTATTGTTTCTTGGAGTACATCTGTGTGTTGGTATGCTTACCTCCATGACATAGATGAAAAAGGTGACAAATTGTTGAATAATTTGTGCAAAACAAATTACATATTGGGTAAAATAACAAAATTAAATTAAAGACAAACAAGAAAAACAATTCCCCTAAACTGGCAATATCCATATAGAAGTCAGTATAATTGAAACATGTTCAAGCAAAACATACATCAAGCATATTTACCAAGAAAGTGAGATCTACCTGGAATACTTGATTTAGACTAAGAAGCTTTTAGATGACACCTTTCTTTTGAAAATTGAAGACAGTTGTGACAAATTTAGTGATCATTTCTTCTGAATTTTTCTTTATATATTTGAAATGGAATTAAATTTCTCAGAACTTGCTGCCAGGCTGGCCTACTTAAGGTATATTTTGCCAGAATAAATCACAATTGAAGGCTCATTCTTGCAGTACATCCATATATATGCAGTAGCAAAATCATTTGGAACTGAATTCTGATGTCCTAATAATAAATTAAAACTTTCTACAATATCAGCAAATTAAGTTCACATAATTATCAACTACATCGGGTTCGATGTTCATATATTTTGTGGCTGTATCATATAATCAGTGTTTCTGGATGCCAAACAGAATCTAGCTGAAGGTAGAATAAAGTTGAATTGAAATAAGATTTTCACTAGCGTAAACTGTGTTGACTGATATATTCAAGGATATTGCCACTAGATGACACAAAAATACCCCTGTTCTACAGGCAGACCAATTTTTTAAGTAGGGTTGGTCACAAAAATCTGGAAATATTTTGCAATAGTTTCAAAAACAAAACAAACAAAAAAACTTTAAATTCTTGAAATTTGGGTTGGGATTCATTTGTTTCACGATTTTTTTTCCAATTTCTTCAAATCTGGGTTGGTCAGGCCTGTAGAACAGGGATTATTTTGTTGTCCAGAGGCAAACTTATAAATACTAGTACATACAAACCAAGATGCATGTACACAATGTTGATGAATATTCATCAAAACAAATGAAGCAACTAAGGGCTTATGCAATATCTTTAATGTACAAAATATGCAGGAACATATGTAAAAGTTGCTATTATTTTACTACTATACCTTCCCTTTTTAAATATCGCAACAATATCATGATTAAACAACATTGTAAAATTCACTGTTCTCTTTCATGTTATAAATTTGTTAATGAATACTTTGTTTCACAAGCAGTTATTGCAGCTATTACTTTTGAATGCCTCCATTATGATTAAACAGATAAACCACATAAAATGTCCCTGTCAAATATACATTTCTATTAAAAGTTAAAAAGAAACTGAGAATTCTGAAAATTAAAAATACAGCGCTGGAAGTGTAGCTAACTCTGCCTGTGGTAAGGCCTTTGACAGAGGTAACAGGCACTGGCTTATGGGGCCCGAGGCCCTTGACAGGGGTAACAGGCACTGGCTTATAATGGGGCCTGAGGCCCTGAGACAGAGGTAACTAGGCACTGGCTTATGGGGCCTGAGGCCCTGCAACACAAATCCCATTTCGACCAAGTTGCCTTTTGAAGGACCATTTGGTGTATAGAATCCTTTTTTTTCACACACTTCTTATAAACAGGGCCTTTTGATATGTGCCATCTTCCATTGGACCTGAATATTCACACCTCTGTGCCCTAGCTGACTGTGGTATTTCTGTTAAAAGGGGTAACATTCTAGTAATGTAATAATAATTTTTAAAAGCCTGAATGGTACTTTTGAAAATCTTGCAAAAAATCCTGAAATAAGTAAAAATAAAAAACAATAAAAATTCTTTTAGTTTAAAATCACACCTCTGTAAGTGACCTTAATCAAAATTCAGCCTCATATTAATACAAACAACTGCCTTACATGGTTTAACAAATGAATAGTTTCAGCCTATATATCTACACTGACATCCTGGTTTCAAAATATAAATAAAGCATAAAAGCACATGGTTATTCTACATATATATATAATATATTTTGAGTTAACATAGAATTCTGACTTATTAATACAATTATGGCATAGGGTAAGCATTTTATGCAGAATTAACACTTTTTACAGAGAAAATTATCATTTTAAAATTAACAGACAAGACAACTTCTAAAAACTTATTTGAAACTTTTGGTCTTATTCACACTCAGCTTTCAATGATTGTGATCTCATTCCCTCATTCTCATTCCTCATACATGTATATGCATTTGATTCAAATGCAATAGTTATAAAATGATATCACATATACACACAAGTAATCTTTCTATCTCTCTCATACACACCCCCACACACTTCCTCACAACCATTTTCATATATATCACAATACACATCCTCATGATTAACATTTATAACAATTTTTGACAATAAAAATATATTCTTGCTTCAATTTGTCCATATGTACATTCTGTCCTGTATGCGTAGTCAATAGTACTCAAATGCTAGTTACAGGCTTCTCTGCATGGTGCTTCCACCAGTGCCCCCGGTCTGATTCAAAGAGGCAATTACATCCAAATGCATTTCATTTGACTTATAGTATTTTGGCATGAACATGTGCAAGTCAAATCCCATGCAATGTAGTAGTCAAATTGACCAATTTTGCTCAACTGTAATCATGAATTTACCCATTGTTTATGCTAATTTGACATATTCTTCACACATAAATTGAGCCTTTGTCGGATACACCATCTTGCTACCAAAACAAGGTTCTCCCTACAAACACATGTGCAAAACATGCACTTATGCTTTTCACACTTTTTATCAACGTGCCAGAAGGAAGGCTTTTGCTAAGCGTTTGTGGTAATTAAAACATGTGTATGAAAGGCGTAAGTACACGCAGTACACACTTTGTGGGTAGAACCTCATTTTGAGATGACCATGCAAAGGGTATGATAGAGATGTTGCCTCTAAGAAATCAGATAGTTGAATAAGATTTCATAATATCACTTCCAAAATATAATGCATATTCCACAATGTTCTTTGCTAGGAAATAGGGAATATACATTATCAGCACATTTATATAATTCTAATTATACATTCATAAAATATATTACATTTGCTGGAAAGTTGTTACATTGAACTGACACTTTGCACAAAATATCCATATGTTTATATCATGAAATCTTATTGCGAGCCGGGAAGCAGGTATATTCCTCATAATGTTGACTTGTGCATATTCTTTACTGTAAAGCTTAAGTCAGATGACTGATGACAGCCGATTACATTATGTTGTCTCCCGTTGTCATGGAATCATCACAGTCAACTCTGTCAAATAATCACAAAAGATAACCCTAATTGTCTACAACTCTTCATATTAAGGACAATAAGCTTAAACCTAAAGCAACGTCTGTGGGATGTCTGGGGATTGTAAATACTATACAATTGTGTTCTTATATGGGACAATTGCTGAAAATGGCAAAGCTTACAAAGGTATTTAAGTAACATAAATTTTTTAGATTTGATTTATTTTCACACATCCATACCAGGAATTCAAATTTGATTTCTATGCAAATATATTTTTTGCCAAATTAGGAAGGGTGAATGAAGCAAAATTAAAACTAGTATTTATATATGCTGTGCACTAGTGGTACTTCAAAGAATAATATTTTGATTCCACCCGCAAGCATGATTTAAACATTTAAGAAATGCATTGGGTAATCAACTTACTAGTTCATGGTCTTAAGTAACATCCTGGCAAGGGTAAGCCATCAGAGCCCTGCAACATGGATAAAAATAGAAACAAAATGAGACATTCATACATAATAATTTGTTTATAGCTGGGACCTGGAGCTGAGATTTAAAGTAGGCATGAACCATTACATCATTATTACTGACATCAGTAGTTTAAACATAAGTTTAAGTATAAGATATCAATGATAAATGCATTTTCTTTCTGCTATATGTTTGGATTAACGAATCATCAAATTTGGTGGCATGGTTAGGCGCAGTAGTATATTGATGAAACATGTTCTAAAAATGTACAGCATTAAGTGATATTGCAAATTAAATACATGCATCTAGGATAAATATCAGTTATACTTTTGGTATGGAATTAAAATCATGTAATATAAAAAGAAATAGTTGATAAATCTCCCAAGAAAAAGCCCTTAGAAGTGAATGTACCATGCACCTTTTGTATAGTAGGAATGACCACCAAAGATGACAACCAAAGCCTATTAGAGAGTTAGGACATTCAACATTGATGGATGTGGAAAAGGTATGCACCTTTAACTATCTCCATGCAGGTGCGGACAGCATGTTTCAAATTTATATTTAAATTCACAAATTTCAGAACAGGAAAATGCATTAAAATGAGCACCAACATGCCTAGTATTGGTTCAGTGGTTCTTAAGATAGCTTTTGATATTTTGAGGAAATATCTCAAAACTTCAACTTTTTGTTGAAGCCTATGCAGCCAGCATGCAGAGCATCAAGACCTCTGACCAGATTAATATGCAGCAAGACTTGAAAATGAAAACTTATGCGGGAAGTTCTACAGTGAGCTAGGCAGTAGAAGCATCCTAACATAATGATATAAATGACATCCTACTATAATGATGTAAATGGCATCCTAATATAATTATGTAGTGAAGGATAAAAAGTGTTACACTTGACTTCTCAATATCACATATCCAAGTCTAATCCACAATTAAAAGAACCAAGAATCACAATACTTTATAGAGTTAGACAGAAATCAGGAAAGTAACCCAAGTCAAAGATATCTAACATACAGAAGATTAAAGAAACAAAATGGAGATGGGCAGGTCACTTATCAAGAACTGAGGATAACAGGACGAAGAGACTTACAGAATGGCAGCCAAGGACTGGAAAGAGGAGAAGAGGAAGACAAAAAAGATGTTGGAGAGATGACAGCACCATGCACCTTCATGAGTACAACTGTTTGGACATGCAGCAGCTAGGAACAGAAGTAGATGGAAAATGCTGGAGGAGGGCTTGAATCAGTCTGATGAGTGAGTGAGTGAAGAATCACAAAAAGTCCCATGATGGCACTAGTGGCATAGCCAGGGAGGCAAAGGGGGTGGCAGCTGCCCCCTTTGAAAAGTGGCATAGCCAGGAGGGCAAAGGGTATGACAGCTGCACCCCGTGAAAAGTCTTGCCCCCCCCCCCATAATATTTGTATTCAAAACATGACCTTTCCAGTTTAATAAGGTCCACATCATAATTTAACTTTCTGATCCATCCAGTCAAATGGATCAAGATAATCATTCAGCATGCCAGTAAGTTTGCAAGTAATAATTGAGAGCTATAAAGACAATGATTCTATTGGATAATAAACATGATGTGTGTAATATAGATATGATGCAATGATTCATACGTACAGACAAACACACTGACAGACGTTAGCCCCTAGCTAGCATATAGTCT
The DNA here is from genome assembly GCF_039555335.1 of Amphiura filiformis. NCBI lineage: Eukaryota > Metazoa > Echinodermata > Ophiuroidea > Amphilepidida > Amphiuridae > Amphiura > Amphiura filiformis. The sequence goes on along the minus strand of NC_092635.1, from coordinate 15,931,768 downwards.
AGTAGCTTTCATCACACTATAACTTACTTACCATTGTGTTTAGCTTTTACTACCTTTTGTTGACAAGCATTAATAGTTTCATACATATTATTGTAGCCTGCTCTTTTTGCTCAGCCTTCAGAGATTGACCTTTGACCTATGACCTGCAATAAGTGTTAGTAATGCCATGGGATGTACATGCAGATGCAAAAGACTTACACTTCTATCTTTTGTATATATAGCATCCTGGTAGTGGTAAGCCATCAGAACCCTGTAAATGATTGAATTAGTGGGTATTGTCACATCTATCAAAAGTAAATCATTTTTGTATGAAATATGGAACATACAGAAAGTTGCATCTTAATTCCCTCTTGAAATCAACCAAGGATGCTGGTATGAGCATCATTGTCAGTCATCATCATAATGCCTTAATTATGCTGGTATGTTTCCAGTGTACAAAAATGGTTTCTTTTCATTGTATAGCTTAATAATGTCATCAAACCTTATATTAATCATATTATTCAAAATGTGTCCCATTTCAATTAAATGTACATTTCAGAAAGTTGGCGCACACTAAAAAAATAAACTAAGAGTTCTCCAAAACTGGATTTCTTATTGCCATGTTCTAAAAACATATTCAATTGGTCATCCAAAATGTACATTTTGATAGAATGGGTCACATATTGCAAATTTCTGAGAACACCTCTGACACATTGCATTGTGGATTCATCTGAATTGTTGATTAACTCTCTCCACGCGGGTGTCGAATGCAGACGACAAGTTTTGAAAAAAATTCAAATTCAAAAAATTTCAGAATTGTTCATTTTCATGAACATATGGAATCAGCATGAAAAATGCAATAAAATGAATACAAACAAGCCTGGTATTGGTTCAGTGGTTCTAAAATAGCTCTTGATATTTTCAGAAAATATCTCAAATCTTGGATTTTTTATGTTGAAGCCTATGGCTAACATGCATAGCATTAAGCTCAGGAATCATATCAAATGATACCTGGGCTTGATATGATACCTGGGCTTAATCATGAAATCATGCACCAACAGAAGATTTTCTTCTTAAACAATTCATACAAATCCAAAATACATCCGAGGTGTTGTGAGAAATTTGCAGTGTATAATAAATGGAGGCTCACAGCTAGGCTCAAGCTGAGTATGCTGTCCAATTGTAACAATGAGCAAATGATTTGCACAAGTGATCTTCATTGGATCATGTCTAACAATTGGACTACCGCAAATCATATCAGCCCTATTTGTGAGTGGATCTAAAGGTAAGGGAACCACTAACTCAAACTTTGTTTTAGTGCTAAACCAAGCTATTCTATAGTGTTAATTTGTTATATTTCACTAAATCCATGGTGAGAAGTCTTTATCTGAAATATTCTCCCACATCACTGCAGAGACCTGAAATAGATTGATGGGGAGGGGAAGGGGTAAAACTAATAGGACAGCCAAGCTATGAGCCCATTATAACAAGAATAGCCTAACTCACTAACACCGGCATGGTCAAGCAAAATAAAGGACATTTAATTTGTATTTAAGTCATAAATTGGCATAGATTATCTTAATTTGTAAGATTTTCATGTGAAACTATTGCCAATATTGTCTGTGATATATTGCTTATTTATGATCACATCGCATTTCATACACATAAGCCATATAGTTATGTTAAAACACTTTTTAAGTACGCCCTCACTTTTTATGTCCTAAATCAACATTATCCTTATTGGGTCACTCCATATCAAATCAAGGAGGCGCCCACCTGACCCCCTCAGATTTGCTTTATATTTTAGTCATATGTTGTACCTGTAAAAATATTAAAACCTGCAAATTTGAGGTCTGTAGCTCTTCTGGATTTTCTGTGGCAGCCATTTAAAGTTGGAGTAGGGGGTCTAAATTTGGACCCAAAAGTTGCCCTTTAAATAAATTTCATCTTTGGGCGTTTGTGCCTTCTTTATAAAAAGAAAGAGAGGTCTGAAACTTTGCATACACACTAACTGCATGCCCATTTTGTCAAAAAATAAAAAATAAAAAAATTCTGTAATTGCGCGTTGTGTCACGGGCTCATTAAATATGCAAGAAAAAAAATGTAATGTTTTGTAAACTGGCAAGTTTAGCCCCCCCTAAATTCACATTTTTGTCAGATTAATTATTTTTTGTTGTCACCGATGCTATATATAGGATAAATACAATGCATACCCAAAAAATTGGGGTCACAACTCATTTACATTTTGAACAGCGCCCTCACGAAGATGGAATTTATTGCACATTCAACATTTTCAGGGGCCCAAAGTCGATGTGGTCCACCTTCAAAGTTTATAAAACATCACTTTTATATAACTACAAGTCTTAAATTACAACTTTGCTAAGTCCCAGTAATTGTATAGGTTGACTTCATATAAAATGACAAGCCCAAAGTTAACCATTTTCTTATGATTGCATGTAGTGCAAAAGGGTGCAAATGTGCGAATTCGGAAGGTTGAAAGTCAAATTGACCCCAATATTGAAAATAAAATGGAAATAAAAGTAAATAGGGCCAATAACTATGCATCTAGTCATTTATTTTCAATATTGTGGCCATTTTGACTTTTAAACCTTCCGAATTCGGCACATTTGCAGTACATGCAATCATAAGAAAACGGTCAACTTTAGGCTTGTCGTTTTATAAGAAGTCAATCTATAAAATTAATGGGATTGAGCAAAGTTGCAATTTAAGACTAGTAGTCATATAAAAGTGATGTTTTATAAATTTTGAAGGTTGACCACATCGACTTTGGGCCCCATGAAAATGTTGAATTTGCAATAAATTTCATCTTCGTGAGGGCGCTGTTCGAAATGTAAATGAGTTGTGACCCCAATTTTTTGGGTATGCATTGTATTTATCCTATATATAGCATCGGTGACAAAAAAAAATTAATCTGACAAAAAATGTGAATTTAGGGGGGCTAAACTTGCCAGTTTACAAAACATCTTCGTGAGGGCGCTGCACTCCAACTTTAAATGGCTACCATAGAAAATCTGTATATATTGAAAACGAAATGGAAATACAAGTAAATAGGGCCAATAACTACTCATCTAATCATTTATTTTTAATATTGTGGCCAATTTGACTTTCAAGCCTTCCGAATTCGGCACATTTGCCCTACATGCAATCATAAGAAAATGGTCAACTTTGGGCTTGTCATTTTATATGAAGTCAACCTATACAATTACTGGGACTTAGCAAAGTTGTAATTTAAGACTAGTAGTTATATAAAAGTGATGTTTTATAAATTTTGAAGGTGGACCACATCGACTTTGGGCCCCTGAAAATGTTGAATTTGCAATAAATTTCATCTTCGTGAGGGCGCTGTTCGAAATATAAATGAGTTGTGACCCCAATTTTTTGGGTATGCATTGTATTTATCCTATATATAGCATCGGTGACAAAAAAAAAAAAAATTAATCTGACAAAAATGTGAATTTAGGGGCTAAACTTGCCAGTTTACAAAACATTATATTTTTTCTTGCATATTTAATGACCCCGTGACACAACGCCATAATTACAGATTTTTATATTTTTTATTTTTTGACAAATTTTGCATGCAGTTAGTGTGTATGCAAAGTTTCAGACCTCTCTTTCTTTTTTTTTTATAAAGAAGGCACAGACTCCCAAAGATGAAATTTATTTAAGGGGTAACTTTTGGGTCCAAATTTAGACCTCCCTACTCCAACTTTAAATGCCTGCCAAAGAAAATCCGTAAGAGCTACAGACCTCAAATTTGCAGGTTTTTAATATTTGTACAGGTACAACATATGACTAAAATATAAAGCAAATCTGAGGGGGTCAGGTGGGGCGCCTCCTTGATTTGATATGGAGTGACCCTATTTTGCTTGATTAAGAACTTCACTTTTGGTTATACATTCCACACACTCAGTGTTTAATAACAAAAATGAAGTGGTAAGTGCCATGCCATTGGTGTGATTATTCTATGAGGATACAAAAGACATGCTTATTAGCACACTATTTAGGTCTGGAATAGTTTTGTACAGCCCAATTTTTAAAATACTACAACAGCAAGATTCACTTTTGCTGTCATATTGATGACATTCCAAAAAATATCCTAGAAAGGGTATTAAAACTATCGAAATGTTTTTCTACGAAGGACAGAAAATCAAGTTTGTGTATATTTTCATCTAATGTGTCAGTAAGCATCAACTTACCACAGGACAAGGTGCATCAAGACCAGGTGCACCTGGTTCACCATCACGGCCTGGATATCCTTTCTTCCCTCTTCTACCTTTAACACCCTACAAAAATTAAACCAAATACAGAATTACTTTACACATAACCACAACCTACACAAAAATATGAATCCAATTTATACATTCCTTGTTTATTTTGTATAACAATGATCAAGATATTCTAATGTATGCTTACCTTATGACCAGGAGGTCCTACACTGCCTAAATCACCCTGTATAAAACACAAAGAATATTTACTTTCAATGTCATTTTTGTGGAATGGGTTGTGTAAGTTTGGTGCTTTTAAGCTATTCCAAACAAAAACAACAAGGTATTTTGAAAAAAGTCTGCAAGCTGAGACACAATGGGTGACTCCATAGGAGAGGCAGTATTCACATTAAAATGCATGCCTGGGATGCGTCACTCCTCTTGTGTGCATAGATGGCATTGCGTCATGAGCGCCCTACACGTATGCACAGCATAGCACCATGAGCGTCATATACCCATTGAAATCTTATTGATTGTTATATATTCCCACTCTACATACCTCCTCTCTAGCTACTCCTCATCTCCTTCTGAAATACATGCAGGATGAGCAAGACACCAATCTAAACCCCAAGTATATCAGCACTATTACCAAATTTACAAGCTCAAATTCTAAGCTTTGTGAGTTAATGGATATGAAAATTTGACTATAGTGTAGATCAATGTCTTTACCTTTGGTCCTGGTTTCCCTGGATCTCCCTGTGGTCCTGGTAATCCCATGGGACCTGTATCACCCTATAAACACAACAAGTAATAGATTCAGTTAATTGTGTTGCCACATTTTTGGGAAAAAGCTAAATTGTACATTTTGCATTGGAGTTACTTAGGGTTTCATTAATTTTATACAGTTCAAGCTCTTCAATTCTGGAAGTTGAAGAATTTGCAATCTGGCCAAATGTTCTATTTTAACATCAACTTAACATAATTACATATTTTGCTATTTTACATTTCATATTAAATAGAAGATCAAAAAATATATAAAACATGTAACTTACCAGATCACCTTTACTGCCGGGGATACCATGGTTGCCCTGGAATAAAATAGTAAGAAATGGACTTGAATAACATGCAGACAAAATATAACATCAAGCATGCCTATCTGCAGGATACATCCGACTACGGTGTGCATCGGTCCTTTTTTTTGTTGGTATTTTTTAAATGGAATTTTTCAAATTTTGACTCCAATTGCTGGGGTATGGCCCACGGCCTCACTCTGTACCCCTCTGATGCTACGCTGTTGCCACTCCATTCGAGCCCTATTTCACACAGACCTTTCACACATCCTGTGTGTCCAACCCATCAATCCCGTCGATCCAAAACACAATTTTTCTTATTGGATTCATTGATGTGGATTTGTTTATTCAAGATGTTTAGCACAGGGTTAGGTATCAAACACTAATATAGCAATGGTCTTGTGTATCGGACAAGAGCCACAGTCTATTACTGAAATCCAAGAACATTTTAAGAAAGATGTAACTGTTATTCCTGTTTTGTAATGTTCGTCTTGTAAATGATCTCAATACATTGCTACATAATGCCAAAATATGATCTTTTACTAACTTTTAATGATGTAAGACTAAATTTAAATCAATATAAATACTCACCGGCATCCCTGTGTCTCCTGGTTTCCCCACTACACCAGGTTCACCCTGAAAATAAGAATAAAATGAAAAAGCTGTAATTACAGTGGGCATTGGGTAGTCTGTGCTCTCTTTGTGTGCATGTTGAACAGCTCTTTTCAGAGCCATCATTTAATAAATGTGTCTCTTGACAATTTTGGTCATCATATAAAATCAGTTCTAAACTATATCAAATTATAAATATATACAACTTTATGGTGAATTTCATCTGTTTCATTATACATCTATTGTAATTCCTAGTAATATTTTGAGTGCTCCACTGGTTATCTTCAGATAGATTTTTTTCAAATAAATTGAATTTGTTTGCTATATGACTTACCTGTTCGCCCTTTGGTCCAGTAAAACCGAGGTCACCTTTGTCTCCTTTGCTTCCCTGAAACAATCAAAATATAACATCCCATACTAATTAGAACATTTGAAACAGAGAGCCTCAAAAACTATGGGATAAAACTACTAACAAGAACTGCCTTTAAAAAGATAACAATGCTTCCGAATAATGACCTCAAAATGATCTAACCTTTACCCATAGTAATATAAATGTTGCATTTTTAAGTTACTACTCACAAACATTTATTTTTATTGTAATTAGGTTAAATTGTTACAATCTAGCAACTTCATTTGTATCAATTAAATATTTTTTGTGCAGTGAATGATATAAGCAACATTTTGTCAAGATCATAATCAAATGATTTTGTGAAGGCCAGAATGGCCAATTAGGTCCACAAATCACACAAACAGTAAGCATGCAACATCAACGAAGGCTATCAAACACTTACAAAAATTTCACAATACAGATTTAGTACTGTTAAGTCATTAAAAGTTATCAGCCAATCACAAATAGACATTAAACAAGTACAATCCAAGCCATATTTCACAACTATAAATAAAATTATGTACAATATAAAGTGTGTTGTGCATAAATTAGTGAGTTAAAAGAACTTAAAAGAGAAAATAGTTTCAGAGAGATTCACACTTGGTTGAGGATAAATTGGGGTTTCTATCGCTAAAGTGATGTTTAAAAATACAAATTGTTACACATGAATATTTAGTTTCACAACACAAAATACATCAGATAATAAACTAGACCATTCTTCACACCCCTGTGTTTTAGGGTCACAGGGTTAAAGGTTGGAACAAGGTTTGTTTAAGTCTAGGTTAAGGTTGGGATTAGGGTTGGGTTAGGTTTACAGTTAGGTTTAGTGTCATTAATTAACAGGCTGTCCACTAAGCTGAATTACTAGCTTGTCTAACTAGGCACTTGTATGCGAACAGCCTTTACATTTATCCTTAACTCTCTCCATGCAGGTGTCGACTGCAGAAGTTTCAATGGGTTTTTTTTAATTCAAAAATTGTGTAAATCTGCATGACCATATTTGGAATCAGCATGTGAACTGCATTAAAATGAGTACAAACAAGCCTAGTATTGGTTCAGTGGTTCTTAAGATAGCTTTTCATATTTTGAGAAATATCTCAGAACTTGGACTTTTAATGTTGAAGCCTATGGCGAGCACGCAGAGCATTAAGATCTCAATGTTAATGAGTATATACGAACTACAAAGGGAAATATACAGAGCACTTCAAAGCAATATCACAAGAAGGAGAACCATAATGTACTTGGGTAAAGATGGATTCAGAAATATTAAATGCAATTAAACAGTAGTGTAGGAAACATAATGTACTCCATTTAAAAGTGGTTTCAAATGTTCATGTGTTGATCTATATAACAACTTACTCAAATTCTCTTCAATATGATTTGTGTAAGATAAAGTAGAAAAGACAGTGAGTCATATGTTGAATGAAAAGTTAATAAGTAAAGTAGTTTTACACTATATCTGTGAGTACAATACATTCTTCATAAGTTGTGTTAATTTGTTATTGCATGTTATTTTTAATTAGTGGGCCATACACATACAGATCCAGTACCATGTAACATCTTTTTTTCTGGGAGTAGGGCGCGACACTCACAGAGCATAAGCCCCAGATAATTCTGAAAAATATGCTTATTGCCAAATTTCAAATTCCAGATATCTTTTATGAGTGATATCATCAAAAGCAACTTCGCGATCAATATATGGGATAAACTCTTAAGAATTTGCTCTTAATGTCATTCATAACAATCTCAATTTGCTGTATACCACATGGGTCTACATAATGGTGCAAATATGCTGGATATCTCATTATGTATATGGCCCCAATTAGTTGTTAGTTGAGTTTTGCTATAAAAGATGCCTACAGGTACTCCAGGTAGTCCATCTGTGCCTCTCTCTCCCTTCATACCATCAATACCAGGTAAGCCCATTGGTCCTCTGAAACCCTGCAAAACAACATCAGCAATCACATTATATGATGTTAATGAAGATGAGTACAAAGGCATCACAACTATTATTCTACTGATGTGTTAAATTACAATGATGGAAATACACCATCATCTCTAATGTCTCTGATTTATCCTAATTTCAAGAAAGCTGAGATTGTGGTGACGTTCATACCTGTTGATAATCATACCCATATTGAATGTGCAAAGGAAGTTTAGCCTACAATACATTTGATGATATATAGGCCTTAATTATAATGAATATACTATTATCACTATTCATAATTATAGTGTTATGCAAATATCAATGTTAAGTTTGTGGGTTTAACCTACATTAATTCCATCTGTTCCATTAAATCCTCTTTCTCCCCTTTCTCCTTTCCTGCCTGGGAATCCTGGTAGACCATCTGAACCTGATTCACCAGGGTAACCCTGCAACAAGAACAGATCAAATGTACTAACAAATGTATTTTATGATTTTGACTTTACCATTTTCCACTCTGATGTGACAGTGTGCATTTCATTGGGTGCAGCTACAAATTGTTATTGTTCACTCAAAGTGCTGGCATACATATGCGCAAAACAGCTGCTCAATGCGTTGACGTCATTGCCACATTAGGGTGAAAAATGGAATAGACTTATTCAAGCACTTTAAGATAAACCTTTTGTTATAGCTCAGATGTAGCAATTAAATCACATTGATTTTGTTAATCATAAATTTAATTGTTGCTGTAAATTCAGTCTAAAACTTGTTTTCCTTTAACACAGGGGCGGATTTAGAAGGGGGAGCACCCGGCACGCGCCCCCTCTAATTTTTACAGAGCGGCGCCTAACTCTGTGTATTTTTGCAGAGGGATGGCTGATTTGTGTGGGCGCCGAGCCACTGCCGCTGCCGTGGCGGTGGCTCGGCGCCCACGTATTGAAAATTCCTGGATCCGCCCCTGTAACACCATAATGTGTGATTTGCATAAAGAATAGATTCTTATTTAAATGTTAGTTTTCAATGATAGCTATTAATCACATTATCCCCATTTAATTTTGAGCCAAACAAATGAGGTAAAACAAAGAAAATTGCTATTTCATTCCAGTGCCTGCAATGCGTATACCATCTCGCAGATTATATTATTATCATGATTAGGCTTCAAGTCTTATACATACTGGATTTCCTGGTGTTCCATTGTATCCTCTTGCTCCCTCTGGGCCAGCTGCTCCTGGTGGTCCCATTGGTCCTTCTGGGCCCTGTATGATAAAATAATTTCAGAAAATTGACATTGGGCAAAGGCTCCTATGAAACTTGTTTGAAATAATCGGCAATTTGATTCTTTCACATTACTATATCATCAATTTGTCTGCAATGGGCTGAAATCCATACACCTTCTATGGAAGACATGACCTTAATCTTCCACACAGGGAGTGTACATTTCAAATGGAGTCACCCATTCAGGTAGCTCCAACCACAGGTCTCCAGAGACTTAGCTTGCCTATGGCTAGCCATGTATTCACCAATCCTTTTGGACAGGGAATCTTTATCTGGGTCTAAATAATGATCATGGCTGCTCAAAAAGTTTTATTGAACTGAGAAGTATGCTATGGGTATTTAATACAGATGATGTAAAATTGTTCCAAATTATGCAATGTCAGCTATTTTGCAATTTCAATACTATTCTTCTATATAAATACAAAAAAAGTTAGATGTCACCAACATACCATAGGTCCTGGAGGTCCAACTGGGCCTGGCACCTGTAACGAAACACAATACATTTATATATTAATACAAATAATAAATAAATACAATCACTGTGAAAAAATACAAATTAATTTATCATACTTGAAGACAAAACCTTTCAAAGACTAAACAATTTGCAGACTAAATTAAATAATTTCCAGTCTTGTATTTGATAAAGGGAAAATGTAATTGTTAATAATAATTATGCAAAAGGGTCATTTAAAAAAAATAACCATTTAAAACATAATCGTGTGTATTATTAATATTTAATCATTTTGTAAACAATTCTGTTGTTTTTATGAGAGAAACTCGTGAGTGGAGTTAAAAACTATTTAAATATATTGAAAATAAAATGACAAACTTCATTTATGATCAACTCACTGGTTCAAATAATCCGCTGCCTTCAAACAAATCTCCCTGTAAATTAAGCAAGCGTGCAAAGCAAATGGAAGGTGAAAGCATTAGCCAAGATATAAATAGCAAGAATGTAGCAAAATTTAAGCTATAGCAATGGCAGAATTGGCTTTTTAAGCTAAATATAAATATTTTACAAAATTGAGACAGATTTTAAGCTATATATATACTAAGGTGTATTACTATATGGGTTGAAAACATTTTTTTATTTGACAATCTAGATTAGCTGAGAGTGATTACAGTCAAATATACAAACACTGGTGAATGTTTTTCCTCTAACAATGAAAATCTAAAACATCTTGCTATCTTTGACAGCAACCATAATCAAAATTTGAATGTTTACTAAATCATTTTAACAAGTTCCTTGAAAGATGGATTGAAATTTGAATGTAGTTATACATCTATGATAAATTATTCATCCATTGGAATTAATTGCACATTTTTACTGCTACTGACCATCGATCCTTTCTCTCCTTTGGAACCAGTTAATCCTGGGATTCCCTGTATTGCAAAATAAATGCCACATAAAACATGCAATCAATTAATAAAAGCACAGCAAGCAGAGACAGTAGACAATCTTTTGGGAAAATTATTTGTTATTTAAGATTACTTAGAAATAGTTAAAATATTTTAACAAAATATCATAAATGCTATTTCCTGTTAATTTTCAAGAAGTAGTATTTTAATTTGTGTGAAATAAAAAAAAAATACAAAAAATGAATATTGATTGATCCTAAGTAAATGCAGACATTTAAGTTTTGAATAAATCCTAAAAATATAGTTTTCCAACATATAATAAAGGGTGGTACTTTATATCTTAAACTGAGACAAATTGTAAGCATTCCCTCTGAAAATGCACATTACTTGATCTTGTTGTTTGTCTTGATAATTTTATTTGCTGTTCATTAAAGATGACAAGTATACATTTTCAACTAACCGGTGCCCCTGGTTCTCCTTTTGACCCATTTAATCCTGGTAAACCATCCGACCCATTTAATCCTGGTAAACCATCCGACCCATTTAATCCTGGTAAACCATCCGACCCATTTAAACCTGGTAAACCCTGTGTAGCAAAAGTTTATAAGCAAGCACATAATAAATACATCAGCAAAGCAAGCAGATAAGACAGATTTTTTTAGCTTTAGTGAGCAAAATATAGAGAGTGCACTGTGCAGCTAGGAAAATATATATGTCAACTATTTTGAAAAGTAGGACCAAATTATTCTTCCATCTGAACCGCTCAAACCAGACTCAAGAAATGCATTGTACCTGGTCCCATCAGGACCCAAGCGTGTCTCTACACACAATGCAGTAACAGACAAACAAACAAAAAACATGTGTGACAAAAAAGGCTTGCTACTGCCTACTAGGCAATTAAAATTTATTCTTTAGGAATTTAAAAATACAAATTTTTAAGAAAAGGGGGTAGGTTTCTCATTGTTCTTAACTCTATGGGGTAGTTTTTTCAATTTTTGGTTGTTGCTGTAAATTCAGTCCAAAGAGGATATGTATCTTTTTGTTGCCAAACACTTGAGTTGGGGTAAAATTTAGTGAAGGTATTTTACTGATGGGATGAAACTCACTATCATACTTGAGTTGGGTTTTATGTAAACTTTATAAAATGGGCCCTAGTTATATCCTGATACGTAAATGTTCTTAGTGTTTTGTTCTCGGTTTTTTCTTTCTTCAAAACATTTAATGTCTGTATACAAGAGTTTAATGGCAGAATTTGTTTGGGTCCTACTTATCAGATTACTGCCATGGTCACCAGAAGGGCTATAATACTGCCCTCACCAATTTGTACATTATCACATTAATTTGTCTGAAGCCTATAATTTATGCTTTGATTTGCATTTTTTTCTAGCCTTTTATAACCAACAGGCTTACAAAGTTTTAGCAGCTAAGGTGCAAGATGTCAGCAGTGTTGTGGCTTGTACAGGGTGTATCAAAATCATTTGAAGCCATCAGCTTTGCTGGCTAATGAAACACATGCTTTTTCCACATTCAACATTAGATCCTCTTCAAATGACTACAATTGGCTAGTTTTAGCCATAAATTTACAAAAAAAAGGTGGATGTTATCAGAGAAGATGATAAAAGAGGAGGTCGCTCGCTGCCCACATCAAAGAAATAATGTGTGCATCCGCCTATTGATGGAAACAATGATCTAATCCGATTGATCAACTGATACGGTTAGTGATTTTGCGAGTCACAACCGTCTAGCTCTAAACGGCGCATGCCGGATATCAATTTATTACGTCAGTTGACCGCGAAATATAATTTCTGTATTGTTTGGCATGACCGGCTGCTAAGTTTGACCCGAGATCCCTGTGAAAAAGACCCTCATTTTGGATCCAAATAGCATTTTGGACACGTTTGGACACAAAACGGAGCATATGGAGAAACTGACACGGGTTTGAATTACTGATTGCACTGGTTTTAAATTTCCGTAAACTTCCGCAAATATTCAAATGGTTGTCATTTAAATTTCTTTTCTTTTGACCTTATATTAATTTTACTGGAAAATTATTAATGCTTGAATTTCCATAACTTAACAAAAATTTTGATTTTTTTTAAATGGGAGTTGCGATATATATATAATGCTTTTTCACTCGTTTAAAAATCATGGTCACCCTGGTTAGTATTATTTTTTAAAAGAAAAAGGCATGATTTGACTGCCAGATTGGGAATTTAACGATGTACTTCCGTGTGTGGAATGTTTTCTCCACTTAGAGAACTACCGAATCAGTCGAGCGTGTGGCGGATGAACAGATTACCGTAAAGGAAAATTCAAGTGGTGTTTTAAGTACCCCAAACAAAGAAAGATGAATGGAGGTTAACTGTGGGTAATCGGATTATATGTTCGAGCGATCTCCTCTATTCTCATCTTCTCTGATCTTATGCTGCATTTTGATGTGGCAGTCTTGTCCATACTCGCTGGATATTGATGGGGCCCAATCATTTTGATACACCCTGTATTATAATAATTGTGTTGATGACACCATTACTTACTGGTATTCCATTAATTCCTGTAATGCCCTGATCACCTTTAACACCTGGTAATCCTATATCACCCTGTATAAAAAAGGAAAGCAGTAAAGGTATTCCATTCAACAAGCTGGGAAACAAATAAGGATCTATTCTTTATGGAAATTACATATTATTGTTTTATGCAAGGGATGAAAATGGACAAAAAAATAGTAAAATGAAGGTTGTGATATCTTGTGAGATGGCCTAATACAGCAGGTGGATGGCAGGATTACACTCAGCCAGCCACTCATTTCTGGTTGCTGCCCAAGGCTATTGTGATTTGAGCAGTGGCGATACCAATGGGGAAAATTTGAGAAATTCCCCAAGTCAGAGATCTCCTGGTTGACCCCCCTCAATAAAAAACAAAAACAAAAATCTAAAATGAATTTTTGTGGCAATTTTGCCAAAATTGTGTGATTTCTGATCCCCTGAAATTAATTTGACCCCCCCTGCCCACTGGAAAAGACGTCTGGTAAACTACTAGATGTGAGAAACTGAGTCAGCTCTAGTCCACATCCAATGTCCAAATTGTGAATGAAATCCACAAGAGAACATAACCAAGACATTTTTTAGGACTTAGTACGTACCTTTTCACCTGATAATCCCATGTCTCCTCGATCTCCTTTCTCTCCCATTAAACCTGGTGCTCCCATTGGACCCTCTGGACCAATCATTCCTGGGATTCCATCTAAACCTGCTGGACCCTAGACAAGTAATTAAACATTATGGTAGATATGGCATGTTAAATCAAATGAATGCATAACAAATAGAACCAAAATAATGGTGTTATCAAATCAACAAGCAATCCCTGAAATGTAAATGTTAATCAAATGAATGAAAGAAATGGATGAAGAATGAAAAAAGAAACTGAATGAATTATAAGTTGAAAATTCGTGCTTGTTATAAAACATGAGGCTAACCCTAATACAAGGGATGAGAATGGAAACAAGATAAAGATGGAATAAGGATGGTTATTGTTTCTGGTATTTCTTGCATGATTGATGATATCCAATGAACTAGTTTTGTTAAGGAAAGAATTAAGGGTGTTAATAATTTTGCTAATGTTCTGCTCTCAAGAACATCAATGTTATTTTGATATACTTCTAGTTTTGTTACAGATGGGAGGAGGGTGTCAGCCTTGTAACAAAACTAATAATTATGGATTGTTTTGGGCTGTTATGCTAACATGGAGGTAACTCAGGTATGCTCTCATCTCATCAAGCGTATGATGGTCAGCATTCTCATTAAGTTTCATTATTTCACTGTGCAATGTACTAGGAACATATGACAATAGTACTTTTTGTGTTTGCATGAACAAGTTTAATGTAAATTAAGTCAATTTTACTAACAATTAGCAATACAGGAAAAAGGTAGGTTTCAAGTTGTGGCAAAAGTTTGATTGACTAAATTCCGAATCAAAGAAATGTGACTTTTATGAAAATTGGTTAATCTTTTATTGAAACAATCAAACTTTTGATTAGTATTTGTGTTTTGTTTAATTAATATTAGTTGAATAGATTTTATAATTGGTTAATCATGCATTGTTGTCAAAGTGATATGAGACATTAATTCTGCTCAACATGCTATATTAGTGGTGAATGCTTTCATGTGAACAGAACTACATTGGCGAATTGAAAGAAATTTATTCTAAACAAATAGATAAATTTTGCTATTAACATATTGGTGCATCTGTTAGGTTTTATCCTCATAATGTGTGATATTTGGTAATTCTGAAGTAATTTGGATTTTAAATTTCAATAATAAGAAAGTGCTGTATTAGCATCTGGTCATTTCAGAGTAATTAATTAAAATACAACTTTATTGTCGCAAATTAACTGATCATTTCTTAACATAGGATATTTTTCTTAATTTCTGAATTTATTATCAATTTCGCTTTATAAATTCACTTTTATCATATTGTGTTATATTAATTTATTGCAAATTAAGAAGGTTATACTTCAGAGTGTTTTAGCCTTTGGGTGCACAGGTTTTTTTGCTTATACCGTTTACAAAAAGCAACATACCCTCTTTCCTCTCCTTCCTTTCCTGCCCATAATGCCTCTCTGACCAGGAGCTCCAGGTAAACCCGTCTCCCCCTATACAATAATTGGGGTCAGGGGTCAAACCAAGATGGGGGACATGGAAGGTAGGGTCATATCAAGATGGGATAACAGGTTTCAAATGCCACAATGCAAACACGTCAGAGATAGGGCAGGAGGAAAAGGGGGATGTACAATAATTGGGGTCAGGGGTCAAACCAAGATGGGGGGACAGGGAAGGTAGGGTCATATCAAGGGACAACAGGTTTCATATGCCACAATGCAACACGTCAGAGATAGGGCAGGAGGTAAAGGGGGATGTACAATAATTGGGGTCAGGGGTCAAACCAAGATGGGGGACATGGAAGGTAGGGTCATATCAAGATGGGACAACAGGTTTCAAATGCCACAATGCAACACGTCAGAGATAGGGCAAGAGGTAAAGGGGGATGTACAATAATTGGAGTCAGGAGTCAAACCAAGATGGGGACAGGGAAGGTAGGGTCATATCAAGATGGGACAACAGGTTTCAAATGCCACAATGCAACACGTCAGAGATAGGGCAGGAGGAAAAGGAGGATGTACAATAATTGGAGTCAGGAGTCAAACCAAGATGGGGGGACAGGGAAGGTAGGGTCATATCAAGATGGGACAACAGGTTTCAAATGCCACAATGCAACACGTCAGAGATAGGGCAGGAGGTAAAGGGGGATGTACAATAATTGGAGTCAGGAGTCAAACCAAGATGGGGGACATGGAAGGTAGGGTCATATCAAGATGGGACAACAGGTTTCATATGCCACAATGCAACACGTCAGAGATAGGGCAGGAGAAAAAGGGGGATGTACAATAATTGGAGTCAGGAGTCAAACCAAGATGGGGGACATGGAAGGTAGGGTCATATCAAGATGGGATAACAGGTTTCAAATGCCACAATGCAACACGTCAGAGATAGGGCAGGAGGAAAAGGGGGATGTACAATAATTGGGGTCAGGGGTCAAACCAAGATGGGGACAGGGAAGGTAGGGTCATATCAAGGGACAACAGGTTTCATATGCCACAATGCAACACGTCAGAGATAGGGCAGGAGGTAAAGGGGGATGTACAATAATTGGAGTCAGGGGTCAAACCAAGATGGGGGACATGGAAGGTAGGGTCATATCAAGATGGGACAACAGGTTTCAAATGCCACAATGCAACACGTCAGAGATAGGGCAGGAGGTAAAGGGGGATGTACAATAATTGGAGTCAGGGGTCAAACCAAGATGGGGGACATGGAAGGTAGGGTCATATCAAGATGGGACAACAGGTTTCAAATGCCACAATGCAAACACGTCAGAGATAGGGCAGGAGGAAAAGGGGATGTACAATAATTGGAGTCAGGGGTCAAACCAAGATGGGGACAGGGGAGGTAGGGTCATATCAAGGGACAACAGGTTTCAAATGCCACAATGCGAAGATCCACAGAATGGGAGGAAAACACATGAGGGTAAGGGGAGGGCCATGTGTCATAATTCAAACACGGCAGAGATAGGACAGGAGGAAAATGGGGATGTACCAAGATCCACAGAATGGGAGGAAAAAGGTTTACATGAGGTTAAAGGGGGCGCCATGTGTCATAATTCAAACACACAGATGATATGTAAACAGGGAAGAGGATATGAGATCAAGAATGAACACAGAGTGAGGGTTACAAACGATGGGACAGAAAATAGGAAAGATATGTGATGGTATAGATGATTATGATGAGGAAGAAATAGTGATAGTAATGGTGCTAATTCAAAGAAACTGGAAGATGACAAGCAAAATTTCATACTCTAAACAGATAAATATGTTTGATCACAATTTATGATTTCATTCAAGTTGAACAATGTTCATATTTGACAACTGGATATTTGTTTGTTACTTTGAAATAAATGTTAAACTGATAGTAATGATAATTTTCATGTTTTATGGCAAACCAATTAAGTGCAAGATATTGTAAATGAAGATTCATTCACTTTTTGGCATGAAATTGAGCTTGTTTACAGTATCTTTACAATATAACAAATTCAGTGAAGTGTGTCACACAAGTTGATATAGTGAATGCAGTGAAAATGATACACATTATCATGATTATGTGAAATTCTAGCATAACAGGTGATAACATGAGTTAAGTGTGATGTACCAATGCAAGCAAACATAAAAGATATGCAAAATGTACAGAATAAGATAGGATATGAAAAGACTCAGGCTATGAAACCTTGTGCAATGTGCATTGTACACTAAAATGCAGACATTTCACACACATATCTAGTATAATATTATATGATTTTGAACAAATAACACATTTATAAATATTTACTTAAGCCTATACCATATACATAAACACTATATTGCTATTTAATAAACATTACAATCTATAATGCATTATAATGTAAAAGATATTTCATGTGTTGCCTTTGTGAATTGTGACAATTTCTAGCAAGCACGGAAAGTAATCTTTTTTTTCAACTTTTGACTATTTTGTGGATATCTGCTTATTTGTTTACTCACTGGTTCTCCTGAATCTCCTTTGTCTCCTTTATCACCGGGTGGCCCCTATGCAACAAATACAAAACAAGTATCATTTTAATATAATTGTTCAATCTGATAGCATCACATGCAGTGCAGTAAGTTCAGATGCATCGAGATACTTTATATGACTCCTTTAGTCTCCTTGCATGGGATGTTACACATACTCCAAGCCAAACTCCATCAGTATGGGTACAAATGTAAAAAAGAATTCTCAAAATTTGATATTTGAAAGACTATTGAGAAAAGTCAAACCCTCCATTGCAATATCATATGTTTTGATTTTCATGACTTTTGGTAAATAAAACTCAAACTGAAACTCAAACTGATAAATCCACTTTTATTACTACCTCCTCCTCCTCCCCCCCCCCCCAAAAAAAAATAAGAAGGTCCACATTTAGGTAGTCTCACTCCCCTTTGAAAAAAATGCAATCAATATTGAATTGAAGGCTTGAATGGTAACCCTGGTATATTAGGAAGTGGTAAGGATAGCAGGAACAATCTATCTAATCTATATAGTCTATATAACTTGAGCTGCAAAATCTATCAAATTATCCCCAAATTAAGGACTTTATTTTCATAACCTCATCATGGACTTCTTCACTCATTGGCCATCTTAAGAATTCATCTGCAACTCATTTCATTGCTTGCATCAGGGGGAATTTATACAATACAGTGCAAGGTTGAAAGTAGTGTGTTAATATTTCCTTAGCAGATTTGCCAATTAGTTCCACATATGACATTGCTTACAGTACTTTGTGAGATTTATCTTGTAAAATTTGATTAGGAAACGTTACAGTGATCCTATCATGACCTTGAACTTAGTTGGACATGTAAATGTCATCAATGGATTACATCGTAACAATAAGTTTTTTTAAGTTTTTGTTTTCTTTCTCAGCTTATTTTCAATTTTACATGAATCATCCTATTAAAGTCAGAAATGTTATTCATGGAAGATATTGCACAACTGTGCGGATTGGATGGCTTACAATATCTAGCACATTGCAAAATCTGGCTTTTGGAAATACAAGTACAGCAAAATACAACAAGCCTTTTCAGTATTATTTACTTCAATTTCTGAATAAACCTGGTATTTTGCTAGTGTGGCCTAGTACTAAAAGTGCCTAACGGTTGTGTGGTAGGGAAGGGGAGATTGGGTTTAGGAAAAGGGTTTTTACTGGGGTTTTAATAGCTTGATATATACAACAAAATGTCTGCCACTTAGAATCTGCCACCAATGAAGATATTCACCAAACACCAAATAGTTTCATATTATTTTCAAATCATTGCACAAATTTTGGCACAAATGTTTGTTGCCAAAACATTTTCAAAATGCTCTGCATGCAATATGTTACAATAACCTGTTAACATATCAAAATGTTTTAGAATGTGACATTAAATATTATCACATCATTGGGAAAATGTACTTTTCAATATTTCAGAAATAGATGTGTGTTTGCTGTGATCAAATATTGCCACTTGCATGTTAGTAGGTCCTGTGCGTGCGAATAATTGATCAGCTGTGCATTCAATTATGCTTCATGATGATGATCCAAATTGCCAGTCAAAATAGGTCATTGAAGTTGAAATCCATACACACCTTAAGACATGATCTCAATCTTCCACAACAGGTTCCACACAGGGAGTGTAAATTTCAAATGGAATCACCCATTCAGGTAACCCCATTTGAAATTCACACTCCCTGTGTGTGAGATTAAGGTCATGTCTTCCACAGGGGCTATGGATTTCAAGTGGAATAGCCCAATTCAGTTAATATTGCAAGTGACAACATTTTGATATCAAACCTCAATTTATGTCACATAATATTTAGGCCGAAACACTTGTTTATAAATATAATATTAGAATTTGCATAACTTAAAAAAGTTGTAAACAACAACACAAAGTAAATTCAAAAGAGTTCAAATACTTTTTCTACACACAAGGCAATATGGTACCTACCAAGTTTAAAGCAAAAACTCAAATGAGGAAATTCCTCTACATTTGAATTATTTTGGCAAATGTCTCTAGCAGCTTTAATTAGCAGAAACTGATTATTTCAACATTTAAACATGGTAGGTCAGTGGTCATATAGTAAATTGTTTACAGAATACAAACAAAAATTAAAAGTGTACAACTGAAAGATCTAGTGCATGTGTAAAAAGGAATATAAAGCTGGTCTCTGAGACAAAAGCAAAAACAATAATTCAAATTTGGACTAATTCCATCAATCAGGACATTGTGATTGGGCAATGCATCAACCAATAGCATTGCCCTGTTGTGTCACATGATATGCATATTTATTGTTTTTGCTTTTAGCCTCTGATCTACATAAGCAAATGTAATCCAAAGAGTATAAAGACTAACTCATCACCTGTGTACAATAACATCAGCAGTAAGTGTGCTTTGATGTTTATATAACTTAGTCCAATAAGATGAGAATGTTTTGCTTTGTAGAAGATATGCTTTCTTCAGATATAGATGTTTTTCATCTCATTTTATATTTTGTGAAATCTGATGACAGGACATTATCCCACATGAATTGTCATGAGATTTCCACTTTCAATTTTAAATTTCCTATTTCTAAAATCAAATAAAGATCGATAACAATAATTCTGTTCTATACCATTTTCCACCCTGACATGGCGGTGACGTCAGTGCGCATTTCATTAGGCTCAGCTTTAAGTAGCTACACTTGCATGCGCTTCAAGATGCTGCATACATGCACGCTCGTAAACAGCTGCCTCAACGTGTTGACATCAATGCTACATTAGGATGAAAAATATTATAAATGAAACTTTTATTCAAGACCTGCTTCGCAACTCTCAAAACATTGTATCTCATTGGACTAAGCTACAGAGAACAAATCAAAGATAAATAAAGTTGCATAAAACATACTTATCTCAGGACATATTGTAGTTTTTGTCATACAATACTATGTTAGGTGCACAAAGTTTGGTATACTAGGCCTAAAAATAAATGTTTGTCTCAATCACACCAACTTGTTGTATACAAATACCCTCGTTTTTGAAATGTCCATTTCTTTTCCTTTTCGTTTGGTTATTTATAATTTTTAAGTTCTTTTCTCAAACATCTGATTTGTAAAGGTGTATTGACAAACATTCATTTGAGACCTGAAACACTTTTCAGGATATGTTAGGATTACAACTTCATAGATCTTATAATCTGTTCAAAAGTGAGCTACAAATAAAATAAAATATCACTGGTAGGCTACCAGCAGTATTATTAAAAGGCTATAAAATAATAACAAAATGTGCCAGGTGTAAATAAACATAGCAGAGGCTGAAACTGTGTGCTATTATATTATGTTAAGCATCATATCTAGCAGCAGCCATGATAGCTAATAGAGCTCCTACCTGTATCCAACCATCATTGGTTACTATGGGTCCAGCGCTACCTTTTTCACCCTGCAGGGAATTATGGGTAAGTTTTATCAACTCCTGTGTATTATGTTGATTGATATTACCTATTTATTCTACACCCAAACACACTCATATTATGATAGGACCATCCTCGTTAGATGGCGTGTGTATGCTGGCTAAAACATTTCACCAGAATTCTGGGTAATTTGAAATTGAGAAATCAACAACAGTAAATAACCCTGATGACTCATGGGTAATTTCTCTTTGATAATATCTGCAGCGATTAAAATGTCACTTTGAGTGCTACTGAAAAGTGCTACTTTATTTGTGCTCTCAACAGAGTGAAGACCAGTCACTTGGGACTATATATCTGTACACAAAAACAAACTGTTTTAGCTTGAATGTCTTACTTGGCACATTAACACCATGTGTCAATCATAATAAAGTTGTCATAGTAACACAGCAAACTTTTGATAAAATGATCTGTGTAAGAATCATCAACTGCAAAGGAACATACCAGGAAGATATGTTACTGGAGCATGGTCCAATTAAACCAAAATGGATAACAGGAATCTGCATGTGAAGATGCTTTTCAGAGATTCATCTTCACAGCCTATTGAACAAGTCAAGATGAACTCACTAACTGACCAATCATCTTAATGGAACTGTTGCCATCCAATTTCATTGTTTTCAAATTGCTTTTTATTCATCTCAATTTCAGATGATGAGGCACAAAATGAATGAATAACTAGCAACTATTGATACAACCATTATGTATGAATGTCACATCTTTTGGACATAGTTTACATCCTTTCAATTATCAAAATCAGTTAGAAATTCTGTCAAACAGTAAAGTGTCAGTATCAAGATAAACAGTCATAATGTTTGTATCACAACATAATCTCTCATAAATAAATTGTAACTTGAGAAATCTGTACTAATTGTACTTACTTTTGGTCCAGTTAGACCCGGTTCACCTGGCATGCCTGGTTGACCATCAAATCCGGAATCACCCTGTTTACATTTGTATCAAATATGAGACAAATTAGTAATTAGAAATGGTAAGAGAGATGATATGATTGATCTCCTCATAAGACTCATATAGTCATAATTCTATTTCAGAAAACATCAATCAGTAACATGTAAAATGCACTCTTTTTAAGGAACACTTTCTGTCAAATTTTAACTTTCTTACCACGACTCTGTTTAGATATAACATACTTTGTAAATTAGTTGTTCCTTTCATTTATGGCAACTAAAAAAGTGAAGTGGATTTATATTAGTTCACTTTCTTTTATAGAAAGTACAAAATTTGTGAGCACTGTATACTTATTCTGTCCAATCATCTCTGCAATTTGAACTAACCTTTGGACCAGGTTCACCTGGCATTCCATCCATACCCATCAATCCAGGTGTACCCATTTGACCTTGAGAACCTGGAACACCTTGAATGCCATCAAAACCCTGCATTAAATTGGCAAGAAATAGTTGACATTGTTAAGAGACTGTAGAAATACAACTGCAATGAGATTATCTGCAAGAGCAGATCTTTGAGTTTTGTCTCAGGAAGAATGCTGTGTGTAAAATATGGCTGCCACAGTATTTTTGGAGAAAATATGCAAATGAGGTCATTAATATTAATAAATATGCAGATACACTGATCTGATATCAAATAATAAAGCATCAGAATTCATACTGAATATGCTACCAACTTAGAGTTTGAAGGCCGACTGACCTGGTTTTAGTCTTATTTAAGTGATTACTCAAATTGTTTAAAGATCTCTTTTCCAATGAATAGTGACACATGTAAAAAGACATATTGACACAATGAAACATTTCTGGATTGATCTTACAAAACAAATTAATATTGCTGAAAAGCAAATAATAAAATGTACAAATGAATAAATGTTCAACTATAAATTGTACAGTACTTTGGGGAAATGTCACATGTTATGAATCATAAACCAATGATATGTGTCTATTTATGTATTCATTAATAATGACAAATTCACTGTAATCAGGATGTCAGGTGCATCTATATATCTTAATATACTAGTATTTCATTTATATCAAATAATGATACTACTCATTTGTACTAATATGTTCCGGTTACAATCTTCCTTCCTTTAGACATTTCACTACCTTGCCTTAGTTATCGATGACACATGGCTCGGGACATGGCTAGTCTTCCTTAATGTCAATGATCTTTAATTGACTATATATTAACTATGTGACTTAATATAGTGTATATCGCTCATTCTACAAAATCCGGTGCCAATAGCCTTTTTTCCATTCTTTGGTCCACAAAAACTTTGTCGAGCATTTAGGGCATCAAATATGTTGTTTTTCTGGTAGAACTCAACGAGATCTACACGGACATATATAGTTTTCCATACTTTAAATGCTTTCTTCAGCCTGATTAACCCTTGCAATGGCTCATAAATCGCTAAAAATGCGTTTCCACAGCTCAAGTGTCACATCTAACCCTAAATATTTTCTTTGAATAAATGCGATTTCTTTACATATTTGTTGTTTTTTAATTAGATAACGCACCATCATATTGTTTATCAACATTATTTTTTAGTGATTAAAATGTCTTTGTGTAATTCTAAAATAAATTGCACTTTCCACCAAAACGCTGTGAGCTACGATACCCCTTTTTAACACACGTTATTGGAAAGAAGTAAAACAGAGGTATCAATGTAATTTGCGGTTTTGAAAGGAAACACTCATAGGTTTTAAAAATCACAGTAAAAATCGTGATGCTGTAGCATTTTTGGCATAGAAATGTTGTAAACATTGAAATTTCGACCGACCATGTTAAGATTGGTGAGCTACGTTACCAGGATTCTATAGTATGCACTTGTATTACATGTACTTCCTAATAATATGTGAAAGCTACCAGTGGTCGAAACCCATTTATATTAGAATTAACCGACATAACGTTCTAACGTTCGCAAATCACATTAAAAACATTAAAACCAGTGAACTACGTTACTGTGAGCTATGTTACACACTCATTTATGCATCTTCAAAACTTCTATGAAATGGTGAAATCTGTTTTACATTTCACTCAAGTGATCTTTAATTTGCTTTTTATGACCTTGGATTGAGTAAAAACAGCCCATTTTATAGTCGGTAACGTAGCTAACATTACATTGAGTTTTAATGTTAAAAACATCATGACATCCTGAAAGAAAAATATGCAAGTGGTGTTGGCAATTTTTACATCTGAAAGTAGTGATACATTTACTTTTAAAAAACACAAAAAGCAGGTTTTTTTGAACAACTTTTATTTTTTCTATTTTTTTAGTGGATTGGCACCGGATTTTGTAGAATGAGCGATATAATAAAGTTTTAGATAGGGTTTAATAATATTTATGGTATGGTATATTAATTACATATAGTATAGGAATAGATAGTTTCCATTTGTATGACAGGTAGCTAGCACATTTTACGCCCAATTGGGTGCTTTTTTATATTCAAGGTGCTATGAAACTGTTACCTACATCAAATGAAATCTTTTAACAATGGCTTCCACATTTTACACCAAATTGGGTGCTTTTCAAAATTTTCAAAATAAGTTTAAATATACCCATTGTTCCAACCATAAAATATTCATTGCCTATTCCATTTCCTCACACTACTTCAGCCCTGTGAGTCTCCTGTGTTACATTTTTAACACACACATAAACCTGTATGTTAAGATGTCACCAATCACTACCTTAGAACAGCACCTTGTACAAAAGCCAGAACTACCTACTTGATCTCAACCTGATATCCTGTAAAGATAGCTGCTTAATTGATCCTAATCCAGAAGAGCTTAGTATAGCTTAAAACTCACATACAGTTTGCTGCTGATGGATTGGAAGATTATCCAAAATACCAAGGGCTCAAGAACCACTAGATTGATATTTGAAAACTTTTTAATGGAAATTTAAATTATGACATATCAAAACGTGAACTTCAAATGTACCACTTTTTATATATTTCAGGGTGTGGATCATTTTCAGAAAAGTTTAAAAAGTGGACTTTTCACAAAAGAAAGTGGACCTTATGTCAAGTTTTCTCCCAAATTGAGACCTTCTTGGACAAATGCCAATGTACACTCACTAAATAGTGTAACTTTTGGTGCATGGGTGGATGCATCACCCCCTGAACACACCCCTAGCAACAGACCTCCTTGACATTTACGCACAGAGGATTAAGCTGATTGGAGACGGTATGCACAATGTGGGAACATAGGCCTATGGTGGGAAGAAATTTACCATATGATATCCTACTGACCAGTCAGGTTGGACGGCCAGTCAGCCCGCCATTGGTGTGTTAGAAGATCCAGACAATTATGACACCTGTCTTGTTCAAGAATAGCCTATCATCTGGCTTCTATGATACTAAACTTGTCTGATACATGACCATGCTATTATGTGACCTACTTAAATAGCATGTGTTAAAGGAAATGTCAAGAAAATGTTAAAACAGAACCTATTGTAATAAGAATTTTTGCTGAGGATACTTCTACAACTATGTAGCCTAATA
The DNA here is from genome assembly GCF_039555335.1 of Amphiura filiformis. Taxonomy (NCBI): domain Eukaryota; kingdom Metazoa; phylum Echinodermata; class Ophiuroidea; order Amphilepidida; family Amphiuridae; genus Amphiura; species Amphiura filiformis. The sequence goes on along the minus strand of NC_092635.1, from coordinate 15,905,872 downwards.
AATAAACTCTCTTTTCAGTAAACTTTCACTAAGTATGATTCACTAATCTTGATTCTTAGACTGAAGTTATTTATTGACAGTTTTCTGTTTCAACTATAAAATATAAACAAATGAGGAGTATTCTGTCAGGTGATGTCCCTCACAAGAATCTCGATGCAGGTTAGACCCCTGCTGCCGCACCCCCCCCCAAATTTACGACTGTAGTGAGCAAACAAATCATTTTTTCAAATGTTTTTTGGTCAAAAAAGGTCCAAATTTGGAGTAGCCCCACTTTTCACAACTTTTTTCAAAATCTGCACCCCTTCCAAAACAAATTCATGCGTATGGGCCTGATGGAAGTTAAAATGACAAATAAGGAAATCTGAATGTTTTGGGCTTTATTTGAGCATAATTTGAGTGACTGCCTCCTTCAAGTTCAGGTCACCTCCATGAAACAATGATCTGAGCTTTGTTTGTTATAATCTCAAAAATATTGATAAGTCAGAATACAAGGCTTCATCAAATTGTTTCTTTAAGATAAATGATACAAAATAGATAAAGTTTAAACAACACACCTAGAGGGAACAACCAAATCCTAAAAATAACCAACATATTCTGGTTTGTGATTGACTGTTGAAAGGATTCGCTCTACTTATGACAAATACATGTTTGGAGGTAAATCACTTTGAACAATTCATGACACAAGATTTGACATGATGGTTGACCAAATTAAGTTGAATTGCATGAAAATATACTTCTTCTCCACTGTAATTTTCTCTAGATAAAGATCAAAGTTGAAATTGAATAGAATTTATCATAAATTAATAAATATTTAAGTAGTTTATAGATCATCATTGTGAAGCTAATTCATTTACTTGCCTTCCATAATAAACAAAAACCCTCGGATACATGTATATAAAACATATTGCAAGAAAATGCAGATGGCCAATGGCCAACAGTGACCACCAACTTCTAAGCAACAGGGAGGGATTCAATTGTAATTTTGTTATGCCAAGATAGCCATTTAGGTGGAAATATAGCCAAATAACCATTTCCCTCTAAACATAGAAGACATGCATGCACAGGAAGGTGTTAGGCCCTAGCAGTTGTTCAGTGCCTGTATGGGACCATGGCAACCCCTCTCTGACATTACAAAATCCACCAGTCCTATGGCACCTCGTTGGCCACTTCGAGGCCATGCACGCTTTGTGCGCACCCATCCAGAGGAACTAGAACTAGTTCTAGTTTATATATATATTGATAACATACTTGTTCACACTTTTTGCTGCCTATTATGGTCAAACCCCGGCAGTCAAACCTCACACTTGTTCTTATATATAGAGCAGAATGTACGCACGCAATGATAGTACAATGTACATCCAAAGGCAAAGACATGATGAGGTGAAGTCCCTTTACAATAAATCTTTGCCTTGTTTTCATGCATGGTCTAATTACTCATCCCATGCAATCATAAGTCCCTTGTGGAGACATTATGTCTGAGAATCAAATCCACAGTTTAATTTCTTCGCCTCAACAAAGCTTGCTCCATATATCCAAGTCCTATGCTAGTGATTTGAACTGAAAGAACCCTCCTATGTAGCGATTGGCGTGGCAGACCATAGGCCCTCCTCCCATGGGGATAGCAGTGTACTGACAAGACTTCCGGTAGAGCCCCTGGGACACAGTTTGAAATTTCCTGGCTCTTCACAGCCAAGTTATGATCTATGCCGAGGCAATACTGACATATTCTGGCACTTGTTATCAATCAAAGTACTTAATCACGTTGAAGAATATAAAGTTAGGCTGTGTGGATTGTGCTTAAGCTTTTCATTTCATACGATATAATAAATATCATTAATCTCTTAAGTATTTGATTTTATCCCTAGCTTTGGACGGATCTGGGACTTAAGTGGGCTGTACTTTCTTCTTGTTTACAAGTTTTATATTATTATGTGAAATAATCAGTTCCTAACTTCACTGATTTTGCAGTAGCCAAACTGTACCCAAGTTTTTCAAGCCTCATCAAATTAATGGATATTATTAAAATCAAATTTCATAGTCTTGCAGATAACTGCCAATCCAACACATTAGGGTTAACTTAAATATAATGTGCAATATGGCCAGCCAAATTATCACCATCAGCCAACAACCAAAACAGAATACATGCATTACTTTATCCAGGGGAACTACCAAAATAGCATTGGCAAGACAGACCTGAAGAGAAAGCAAGGGGCATCCATCCATGACAAAACTGACAACCAGTAACCCTGCCCTGGGGAATCTGTGTGTACACCCTCCATTCTCCATCCAGGAGGCATGGAGGAGCAACTTCACACCCTGTCCTCTCTAAACCCTGTCACATCAAACAAACCCCAATACCAGTGTACTTTCCCTTGAGCAAGACAGGGCTAGTATAACACATACAACACCTCCACCAAAATTCCACCTAAACACCCCTTGCAGATTAGGGTTACTGGGTATGGAACTTTTCCCAGTGCAGTATGCCAATGGACAAATGTTTTATAGGGGCCATTCAGTGATCCCTGCGAAAGTGCACAAAATTAAAATTGTCATTTAAGGAAAACAGTGGTATTGACAAATTTTGTCTTTAATACAGAGCTTTCAGTTCAGCAACTATCAGGCTATGACACAAACGAAGGTGCATTTACGATCCTCCAGATGAGCAAATCACTGAATAGGCCTTTACCTCTGATAGGTAACTCCTCTTACTCTCCTAAGGCAAGTTGAGTTAACAACTTGTTGGTTGGCTAGGTTTGCCGTGCCATCCCTGGGTGAGTGAGGTCTTTATCTACAGGCACCTTCACATCTCAGTCTGAACCAAACAGTCTGGTCTTTGGACCATGCAGGTTCACCCTGGTGGCTCATCATCACCTGCCCGATAGGACCACAATGCTTATGGCAATATCCAGGGTCTAGTTGTCTGCCTTCAGGTTACAAGTATCTAGTCTACCAAGAAATCTCCTGGACCATCATACCTCAAATCAACTTTTGTAATAATAAAAATAAATAAAACACTGCTGTTTGTGGTTTGTTTTGAGTGACAGTTTGCCCATAAGCACACAGAATTAGGAGAATTATAACAAAACCAGGTTTACCAGTACGATTCTTGAGTGATTCAATATAAGTAATCATTTGGCAAATCACCTTGTCTGCTAAATTGGATTGAATTGAGATGAGTAAAAATTGGAGTTGATTTAGTACTTCCCTTGATATTGATATGCTATTGTCAATGTGACAGATGGAGTTTGGAGCTGAGATGTTTCAATGCATGAGATTTGCCTTCTGCTATGTTACTATTGCTCACACATCAGGATTTGAGGCTTTGTGGTGTGTGTTCTTAGAATTGAAGCCAATATGATGAAAATAAAATGAATGCTTTCTGGCAACCAGAGGTAATTAAAGAGATCCCAATCCTTAACCTTTAATGCCGGGATCTAAGCAGTAATTAGTTGTGTTCACAATGTCTGACGTACACCCGGCGGAAATTGGTCAGCGTAAGTTGCTAGGAATAGCGGTAGGCACTGCCAGGAGTAGTGGCAGTGCGAAAGATGGTCAGCATAAGTTCCTCCAGGCGTACATCCAACGATTTACTCCTGACAAAAAAACGAACATTTTGTGGGAAACATTACCCTTCCCCCCACCCATTGACTTACCAAATGGTATGGATAAAACGAGAATCTGAAGGGGCAACATTTTTAATGCACCACTGGATTACATGCTAGCAGAAAGAACAAGGCAAGGTGCACCACTTAACTCAGACCCAAGTTATGATTGGAACCCTTTAAAGAGTTGGTCCCTATGTATAGATTCAGTGTATCAAACTTTTGATATTTAATTTCCTTCCTCCTACATTACGCATTTCTTGTATAATATACTATGGCACCAGGTATCAATTGAAACCAAACAGTGATTCATTACATTTAATTTTGAAAATTAACAAATTTATATCAAAAAGCTCCCCATCAATGTCCCATAAAATGCACACATTAATGATTCAGCTATTTTGTATTGGAATAGTGTATTGCCCAAACATATCAATAACGGATGATAAACTAACAATGGAATCATGTACCTTAAAAAAGCCAAGATCATAGGCCCCCGCCATACTGATTTGAAACCAGATTAAATATGAAATTTGGAACCAGATCACTTTTATCTGGAATCCCTCTCAAATTAATGTTTGACCTATACATTGGTTCAAATTTGAGTAGGATTCTAAATCAGATGAACCAATCAAATTTGATATGGGCTTTTCAGAGTGTGATTTCATATGGCAACTTCAGATTGCTTCACCTATCACCAAAATATTTCGATTTTTTTTCCATCTAAAGATCCTTTAATAATAAGAAGTTTTCACAAAAGGCATAATATTCCTACAAAAATCT